>NC_143583.1:30906299-31057022 GCF_048544385.1 Mastigoproctus giganteus | reverse complement strand
CTAAAATAAATTTATTAATATAGAAATGATATATACATATGATAACACAGAAATAAAATAAGATAAAAGCGCGAAAATACAATAAGATAAAAGGGTGAAAATACAATAAGATAAAAGAGTTAAAATATATATAATAAAAGCGTTAAAATACATAGTAGCTTTCGAAGCAAAGTGCCTCTTTGTCAGCTAGTCTATGAATGGTGTACTTCAGTATATATTGATGGTTTCAATACCACAAGTCAGCTGGGCATGTTCATGTATCATGAGTCTGGTGTTGGTAAAGCAGAATTACGTACATGTGATGATCAGCAGTGCTCATAGCACTGCTGATCATCACATAGCGCCTCGTCCGATTCATAGTATTATTATTGGTGGCTATGTGTAGTGCTTCAAGCCATGAGCGCTGGTGGTAATCACGTGAATAGTCGACGATTTCAATATCCCATTGGGGATGAAGATTGTGCTGCTCAACCCAATAATGTTCGGCGACTGTGGTGCGTTCAAACTTAGCAGTTCGCATGGCCACCTCATGCTCAGAAACCCGATCTTTCAATCTTCTACCAGACTCACCTACATAACACTGGACACGTAATACAGTATACGGAACCACTCCGCAAGAAAGGAGGAACAGGTGTTTCACCTTAGAAATAACAGATTGTAATTTCCTCCCAGGAAGTTGCACACATCATATATGATGGAGACACAAAATCCTAAAAAGACATTCCGACATGCACGGATAATAGGGGATGTAGGCGGTAAAGATAAACTGATTGACGCAAGGCGGGTTAGATTTCATAATAAATTCGTGAGCCTGAAGCTCACATCTATCTAAAACATGAGGTGGATAGCTGCAATTTGAAAGCTCTGCCCTAATTTTAGAAATCTCCAATTGCCTGTCACCAGTCGAAATAGAGTGTGCCCAAGCGCGGGAGAATGAAGTACGAGCAGTGCTACGAAAATGACCGGGGGGGGGGGCATGCGCAGAGCCATAATTGGTAAATTGGCCTGCACACATTGGCTTCGGCCGACCGGGCTAGTCGGGTGGGTAAAGTGCCTGCCTGGCAACCCAAAGGTCGCGGGTTTGATTCCCACCTCGGGCTTGGATCAAAGTACTGCAAAAACCTTGGGAGGTGCATTATGACCACAGAAGCCGATGCGCCAACAACTACCAAATAAAAAAAAAACAAAAAAACATTGGCTTCCTAAAAACGGAAGTTACTAAACGCGAATCCATGCATTGGACTAACACATCCAAAAAAGGAAGGGTATTATCAACCACTAGTTCAGTCGTAAACTTAATGACGGACAGGGAATTGAGATATTGCAGCAGCCCAGATTCTGATCCCCTGGGTACAATTGCAAAAATATCATCAACATAATGACACCAAAGAGTGATAGGAATAGGTGAGTTCAAGAAAATCTGACTCTCAAGTTCCTCTATGGCGATATTGGCCACGATAGGACTAACAGGGGCACACACAGCCGTGCCCTGTATTAGGTGAAACAGAGTCATTGAACATGATCATGCCACCCGTTAAACACAGATTGAGAGCAGTACAAATATCACCTGTAGAGAGCGAGGTTCTATCTCCCAATGTGGTATTCCTGCTCAAAAGACATCTCACACAGGAAATAGCCTGTTGTACAGGAACAGAAGTGAACAGAGAAACCACATCAAAGGAGACCACAACCTCGCTCTGAGAAATAAAAAAATCTTTAATAATATGCAGAAAATGCATACTACTGGAAACAGTGTAAAGAGTTTTCCCAACAAGGGGTGCTAATGATTTGGCAAAATGTTTAGAAAGTTCATATGTAGGTGTATGACAACAAGTCGACAACCTGTTGCACATAGCTTAGAGTGGCCATTCTTGGTAATCTTATAAGCTAGAAACCAAGAATGCACACGTTTATTAACTTTAGATTCCAAGTTACTATGTACTCTAACACTTTTATTATATATTTTTTAACTCTTTTATCTTATTGTATTGTAATGCCTTTATCTTATTTTATTTCTGTTTTATCTTATGTATATATCATTTTTATTTTAATAAATTTATTTTAACCAGTTAGTCGGTTGTTGCAAGAAACTTTGATGATAAGATGGAAGTCTGTTCCACCAATCAACTACCTGCTGGCTAAAGGCAAATTTCTGCACATCTGTTCTACAACTGAATTTGAATCTGTGTCCCCTCAGGTTCATAATCTGAACAAGAGGAAGAATCCCATCAGCATTCAGCTTGCTCAAGCCATTCAAGGCCTTATACACCTTAAGTAGATCACATTACAGGTGTCTACTCTCTAAGTCCTGCAATTTGGAGAACTTAAGCCTTTCTTGGTAAGAGCATCCCTTTGTTCCCCCTCACCAATCTTGTTGCCCTTCTTTGTCCTCTTTCTAGCAACTCTACATCCTTCCTAAAATTAGGCTTCCAGACCTGTACACAGTACTCTAGGTGTGGCCTGACCACTGCCTTCTATAACACGATAATCATCTCACTGTCCCTGCTAGCAAAATTTCTATATATCATTCACAAGACTCCATTACCTGCCCTGGGAGTCAGTTTGCACTGCTCAGTGAACTTCATATTTGACTGCACAATTACCCCAAGGTCTTTTTCACTTTCCACTTCTATGAGTGTAGTACCGAAGAGAATAATAACGAAGAGAAATGTACCACAGAGTCGGTACATTTCTCTTCGGTTATTGCAACCCATATGCAGCACTTTGCATTTGTCAATATTAAAGTTCAGTTGCCACTTCTCAGCTCATTTTCCCAACTTAATTCTTTGCTGTTTTTCTTTGCATCCTTTGCCAAGGATTTCTCATAATCCTTGGCAAATTTGCCTTCGCCTGCCTAACCTCCTTCGTGACTTGATTACGGAATATTTTATATCTGCCATAGGCTTCTGTGTCACTTGATACTTTATATGCATCCCATACATTTTTCTTCTCTGCCACAAGCCTGATTAGTTCATCTGAAATCTATTTAGGTCTAAACCTTGAACAGTATTTCTTAGTTGGAATGAAAAGCCTAGGCCTCCAAAATTAAGTCTGTGAAGGCTTCCCATTTAGAATTCAAGATTGGTAACATCATCAGTTTATCCCACTGTA
The DNA here is from genome assembly GCF_048544385.1 of Mastigoproctus giganteus. Lineage (NCBI taxonomy): Eukaryota > Metazoa > Arthropoda > Arachnida > Uropygi > Thelyphonidae > Mastigoproctus > Mastigoproctus giganteus. The sequence continues at coordinate 31,053,911 of NC_143583.1, read as the reverse complement.
CAGAATTTAAAAACTGTCTGAGATCCCTGTAATCACCTTTACGAAAGCAATAGCCCTTCCCTTTAGCCATGATAGTAGTTACATTTTTAAGTAATTCCCACATCAGTACATTGTGATCGCTGTCACCCAGTGGTTCCTTTATCTGCAAATTCTGCAAAATGCCTGAAGAACCACTTCTGATAATCAAATCAAGAGTATTACTCCCTCTTATTGCCTCTCGAACATGTTGCTGTAGAAAACAGTCATTCAATAAATCCACAAAAATCTTGCTAGTGTGCGAGTTACCAACCCATAAGTTCCAGTCGATATCTGGATAGTTAAAATCCCCCATTATAAGACATTCTGATTTATTGGCCCAACTATTTCACTGCACAATTGCTCATTATACTCATCAGATTCACTAGGCCTATAACACACACCTACTCTCATTTTTCCTTTCCCAGTGCTTATGTCACACCAAACAGACTCAACATTGCATTGTCTCCACAAAAAAACATCAATTGGATGCACTTCCTTTGATTTTATGTGTTTCTGAACTAACAGCATAATCCCCCCTTCTTTTCTGTCTTGTCTATCCTTTCTCTACATATTGTACTCCCCAAATTCCAATTCTGCACTGCTTATATCTGTGTGACACCACATCTCTGATATCCCAATAATATCTGCCTTTGATGTCTTGACTAGCACTTCAAGCTCTTCAAAGTTATTACCTATACTCCTAGCTTTGGTGTACATGCAAGTATACAGGCACCTGTTTCTACTCTTAGTAACATCATCACCCTATCACAGCCCATGTATGTATTTGTTCCACTATGACTCCCAAGCGCCTCCGTAGCCAGGTGGGAAGGAGCAGCAGTGCGTAGCACACGCTTCTTGATTGGACTGGTGCTCGAGCCAGTCACCACCAAATACAGTCAGTCCTCGTATAACACGTGTTTACACTACACGAATTCGATCATACACGATTTATAAATAGGGGAACGATATCTTATATAACACGAACCGAAATCGCATATGCACGATTCGCCTTTGTGTTTACAAGAAATGGCAGTCGAGCGCAGAATCACCCCAACCGAGCGCAACACAATAGGAATGAAGAGAGGATTCTGAAAATGTATTTATATTTTTTATATCAGTGAAGGGGAAACACATTTCACCATAGTAACGTAAAAACTAACACAATTCCAGCTATCGGTATAATCGCAAATGCAATTAGATTGAGTTTACTACCAGTTTATAACATATTCCACTGGCAGGAACGCAACTGGAAATTGTTTTTATTGTTTTATGGTAGTATGGTAGTAACCCCTAGAAATGGGCTTTAGTAAAATGTGAGGTGTTAATAGTGTATCTCTGTACGGTGTTGTTTATTCAGTTGCTACACGCGCGCAGCTTTGTTTATGTGTATCAAGCGTGCCTCCTCCTTTTGTAATTGTGCTTGATTCCCTAAAAATGAGTAAAATACATAAAAGGTGTGAAAAGGAAGCGTCCTGGTGAAGACACTGCAGATTCAGAGAGAAAAAGAAAAGCAATATCGATAAACAGAGGCGGACTGGAACAAAAATTCTTACCCGGGAAAATTTATAGTGGCCTCATACTATGGTTTTTGGCCAAAATCACACCAGCCTCCGGCCCACTGGAGCTTCCCCGGTAAGGCTTATGGCCAGTCCGCCTCTGTCAATTGAGAAAAAATATGAAATTGTGAAACCTTTTCTTTAATGAAAAATTTGAGTGAAATGAAAGACCATGTGATATTGCATGTGCTACAGACCTAAATGAGGCAACGCCGAGAATTAAAAAGAATGCAGAGAAAATAAAAACAACTTTCATAGCAGGAACAACTCAAAGTGTAATTAAAATCCATTAGATTAAGACAAAAAGAATTGGAAGAGATGGAATGGCTGTCATCTGTTTGGATAGAAAAATCAAACAAAAAACAAGTTTGCTTACGATAGAAGCAAAAGCATTAGCAATATTTTATTACGTAATAGTCGTAATAAAATACTTACGTATTACGTATTTTATTACGTATAATAATAAATAATCGTAAAAAAAATACTTACGTATTTTATTACGATTATTTATTGTGTTTGGTAATGTTTTGGTTACAAATGTGTGTTAAATCTTGGGTGGTCGGCACCTGACCCTATTTTTCCCATAGGGCCTGTTGTTTATATTACACGATTTTGCATTGCACGAGGGTTTCTAGGAACACAACTATCGTGCTATATGAGGACTGACTGTATGGAGGATGCGGAAAGGTCAGGGAATGACCACCGCATATCCCGCAGCAATATGGCCTTAGTTGCTAATGCTCCTAAAAACCAAAAAAAAAAAAAAAAAACCGACAACAATGACTCCCAGCAGTCCTTTAAATCCCCATTGTCTTGCTTTCCAGGCTACTGCTCAATTGCATTTCAATAGAAGCAGAATCACTTTCACCTCTGCAGGCAAGAATTACTTTCACCTCTGCTAGCAGCTACTGTTAATCTATTAATCCATGTATCCCCCAAGCAGTTTCCCAACTCTGCCTCAATAGCATCAGCAAATATTTCTGCACCCTTTCTATTTAAGTGTATCCCATCCTTATAGAAGCAGTCTCTCCTGTTAACAAGCACAGACCAGGCTGATAAAAATTCTACCCCCTTGAGACTTGCTCAATCTCTGCAGAGTCGAATTGATCGACAAGGCTCTCATCATATACTCCCTCTTTGAGGTGCCTCCTTAGCCTTGTGGGAAGGAGCAGCAGTGCGTAGCACACACTTCTTGATTAGACCGGGGTTCAAGTCCGTCACCACCAAATACGGAGGATGCAGAAAGGTCAGGAAATGACCACCGCATATCCCGGAGCAATATGGCCTTAGTTGCTAATGCTCCTAAAAACCAAATAACAAACAACAAACAAAACATATACTCCCTCCTATCGTGTCTGGGCAGAATTGCAGACACTTTCACATTCAACCCTATCTTGCGACTTTTTTTTCAACATTGACCTGTACTTGTTGAGTTAATCTGGAGATCTCTTACTCTTAATGTCATTAGTTCTAATGTGTACAACCATATCACCTTTTGTGCCCTTAAAAGATGATATCTGCTCTACGTCATCAACCCCTGGGAGACATACCCTGGTTCTGTTCCACCTATCCTTCTTGCATAGTATATTTCCCATCTCTCTGGCAATAGAGTCAACAACAATAACTAGTTCCTTTGGCACCAATGCATTCTGCCTTACAGATTGCCTCTGTGTTGCCTAATGCACAGAGGTGATCTTGGCCGTTGAGCTGCGCAGCTGAGAGCTTGATGGGCCCCTCATATTAATTTCTTCTAGGGCATTTACCCTACATCTCAAGCTGTCATAGACGTCCATCAGAATGCTGAGTTGGAACCTAATTTCTTGACACTAGACACCTAACACACAAAAAGGCATCCTCCTTGGCTAGCTCATGTCCTGTTTTAGAAAGGTCAGCAAACATTTCACACTTTGCACATTTTTTGAGACTGTTATGCGTTGGAGAATAGCCCCCTTTGTTTCACCCCCAAGTCACAGCACTCTAGCTAGTCTGTGATCTTTTCTTCGCAGCTCTAGTCTGGGTCATGATTTCTGTTTAAATACAATTTAATTAACAATGAAATTTAATAAGATTAATAATATTTTTGATTAATTGATAATATTATAATAAGCTAACATATTCCTAATTGAGTGCTATGTATTACGCTATCTAGTTTTACTTTATACCTTACACTATCAGTTTGCGATATTCACTATTTCTTATTGACTACAATATGGCGGCTAGTTCAAGAATATTGGTGCTAACACTGGGAGTCGTAACTTCTAAAAATCGCTAGTTAAATTCAAAATAGGAAGCTAACGAATGTTACTAAACTATTTAATATCTCTTTAATATCTCTAATAATATCTCTTAATAGTATAAACCAGAGCATCATAGCTCTGGTTTATACTATAAAATTCACAGTTACTGTAAGCACTTTGCTACATTGTTTACTATCTTAGTCAAAGACTTCTCTTCCTTAGCTTGCCTAATCCCTTTAGTGATTTGATTACACATTGTATTAAAAGTAGGTTTCTGGTAATTTATAATCATCCCATGGTTTTTTTCTTCTACTAGTCTCAGCAGTTCATTTGATATCCATTTATGCCTAAACCTTGAACGATGTTTCTTAGTTGGTATTTAAAGCATAGCAGGTTCTACAATTTAATTCCCTGAATGCTCCCTATTTAGAATTTGCAGAATTGAACACAATTAAAAAACAATGAAGTGGAAAAGAATGAAATCTACTGAAAAGAATTTAAGAATTGTCTGTTTTCACTGTAGTTATGTTTATAAAGAAAAATTCCTTCCATTTACCTTTGACAGTAGTTATATCTTTACATAGATCCCACATCAATATATTATGATCACCGACACCTAGTAGTTCCTTTATCTAGATATTCTTAACGCACAAGGAGTTAATGCTGATAATCAGATCAAGAGTATTGCACTCTATATTCCATTATGTGGTGTATGACATATAAACTAACAGTTTCTCCTGATAAAAACCAAAACTAATGAAAGGTAATTTCAGTCAGTGTCTCATAATATTAATTAAAATTACCTGTGGTGAAAAAGAAAAATGCATGGGATGCATATAAATTATCAAGCGACACAGAAGTATATGGTGTATATATATAAACTAGACTGTAATCAAGTCACAAAAGAAGTTAGGCAAGCAAAGGCAGATTATGAGAAATCTTTGGCAAAGGATGCAATGAAAATCATCAAAGACTTCTTTATGTATGTAAACACTAGAAGGAAGGGGATTAGCATTAGCATTAGCATTAGTAGAGGCATTTGATGCAAGAAAGCAAGCTTATGCAGCATCAGCCAAAAAAAAAAAAAAAAAAAGTAACATAAATAAATAAAAATAACCACTTCCACTTCACCCCTCTGTTCGTTCGAAATACCTGTCCAGCTGAGCCTTAAACTTATTTAGGCTATCAACTTCCACGACAAGGGATGGAAGTCTGTTCCACCCACCAACCACCCGCTGGCTAAAGGCAAATTTCCGCACATCTATCCTACATCTGTCTTTCCTCAATTTGAATTTATGCCCTCTCAGGTGATTTTTCTGAGCTAGAGGAAGAATCCCATCAGCATTGAGCATGCTCAAACCATTCAAGGCTTTGTACACCTCTATCAGATCACCCCGCTGGTGCCTAGTTTCCAGACACTGTAATTTGCAAAACTTAAGCCTTTCTTCATAAGAGAACCCCTTTGTCCCATTCACCAATCTAGTTGCCCTTCTCTGTACTCGTTCCAGCAGCTCTACATCCTTCCTGAAATGAGGCCTCCAGGCCTGTATACAGTACTCTAGGTGTGGCCTGACCATTGCCTTATACAAGGGAATAATCACCTCCTTATCCCTGCTAGAAAAATTCCTATATATCATTGACAATACACCATGAGCTACTCTTGCAGCTCGTCTGCACTGCTCAGAGAACTTCATATCTGCCTGCACCACCACCCCCAGGTCCCTTTCATTCTCTACCACTGTCAGTGTAGTACCACAGAGTTGATACGTTGCTCTGGGGTTGCTGTTTCCCATATGTAGTACTTTACATTTGTCAATGTTAAACTTCATTTGCCACCTCGAAGCCCATCTGCTCAACCTTTCCAAATCCTGTTGCAGCAGCATAGTGTCAGTAGTGTCCTTGACAACCCTGCCAACCTTCGTATCGTCTGCAAACTTGGACATTAAGCCTGATATACCATCATCAATATCATTTATAAATACAGAAAACAATAAAGGCCCCAATACTGAACCCTGAGGGACTCCACTAATAACATTAGTCCACGATGAGCAGTGTCCATTGATTACCACTCTCTGTCTTCTCCCCCTCAACCACCCCTTTATCCATAGCAGCAACTTGCCTCCAATGCCACACTGCTCCAATTTGTGCAGCAGTCTTCCATGTGCAACAGTATCAAAAGCCTTTCTAAGATCCAAGTATATAATATCAAAGTTATTCCCTGCATCCAGTTCTTTTGTGACTGCATCATAGTATCCAATCAAATTGGTCAGGCAAGACTTCCCCTTAACAAAACCATGCTGTGTCCTAGCTATAACTGAAGTCTTGTCTAGATGATCCTGCAGTGCTTCTTTCACCAGTGCCTCCATTAATTTTCCGGGAACAGAAGTTAAACTCACAGGTCTATAATTACTTGTGTCAGCCTTTGATCCCCCTTTGTGAATTGGGGTCACATTTGCACATCTCCAGTCAATGGGTACCTCCCCTGAGTCCAAGGAAGCTCTCATAATTATGGCTAAGGGTTTGCTTACCTCCTTTGCTGCCTCCTTTAATATAACTGGATAGATCCCATCCACCCCAGGTGCCTTTCTTGTGTTTATCTTCAACAATTTCTCCTCCACTTTGCTCTCAGTTATTACAAGATTCTCTAGCTTACTGCTAGAGTTGAATACACCTCTGGCATTCCCCTCGCTGAATAACTCCTCATGTGTGAATGTCGATGCAAAATATTCATTTAGTTTGTTAGCTACCCGAGCAGGGTAGCTAACAAACTAGATTGACCCATCGATCTCAAGTGGACCAATCTGATTCATCCCCTTCCTTCTAGAGTTTACATAAGTAAAGAACTCTTTGCTGTTTTTCTTCGCATCCCTTGCCAAGATCTCTCGTAATCTGCCTTCGCCTGCCTAACCTCCTTTGTAACTTGGTTACAGATCAACTTGTATCTATCATAGGCGTCCGTGTCACGTGTTAATTTGTATGTATCCCATGCATTTTTCTTCTCTGCCATATGCCTCATTAGTTCATCTGACAACCATTTAGGCCTAAACCTTGAACAATATTTCTTAGTTGGTATGTAAAGCCTAGTAGCTTCCACGATAAGTTCTTTGAATGCTTCCCATTTTGAATTTGCTGTTGGCAATATCATCAGTTGATCCCACTGTATAGAATTTAAATACTGTCTCAGTCCATTGTAGTCGCCTTTACGAAAGCAATACCCCTTCCCTTTACCCCTAATGGTAGTTACCTCTTTGAGTAACTCCCACTTCAGCACACTGTGATCACTGCCACCAAGTGGTTCATTTATCTGCAGATTCTTAATGCATGAAGAATCACTACTGATAATCAAATCAAGAGTATTACTCCCTCTAGTTGCCTCCCGAACATGCTGATGTAGAAAACAATCATCCAATAAATCCACAAAAGCCTTGCTACTGTGTGAGTGACCAGCCCCCAAATTCCAGTCAATATCTGGGAAATTGAAATCCCCCATTATAAGACTCTCTGATTTACTGGCCCACTCTATTTCTCCGAACAGTTTCTTATTATACTCATCAGAGTCATTAGGCCTATAGCACACTCCTACTCTCAATTTTGATCTCCCAATGCTTATGTCACACCAAACTGATTCGACACTGCACTGTCCAGCGATGTCGACTGGCTTCACTTCCTTGGATTTTATGTGTTTTTTAACTAATAGCATAACCCCTCCTCCCTTCCTATCCTGTCTATCCTTTCTGTAGACATTGTACTCCCCAAATTCCAGTTCTGCATTTCTTATATCTGTGTGACACCACGTCTCTGAAATCCCCACAATATCTGCCTTTGATGTTTTGAGCAATACCTCAAATTCATCAAATTTATTTACTAAACTCCTAGCATTGGTGTACACACAAGTATACATGCACCTGTTCTTTTTCTTAGCTACCCTAACACAACCCATGTGTTTACTTGTACCCCAATGATTCCCAGCAGTCTCTGAAATATCCTGCATCTTATTTTCCAGGCTGCGGCTCATTCCTTTAGAAGCAGTGCAAGAATCACTTTCACCTTTGCCAGTGGCTACTGTTAATCTATTAGTCCTTGTATCCCCCCAATCTAGCAGTTTTCCGACCCACCTAACATTGCCTCGATAGCATCAGCAAACATTCTTGCACCCTTTATATTTAAGGATGAATCATATTGGTCCACTTGATATTGTTGGTTCAGCTGTTGATGATCCAGCTGACAAACTGGATGAGTATTTTGCATCTACATTCACGCATGAGGAATTATTTATGGAAGTGGATGACAGAAGTTTATCAAACTCTAACAGGGAGCTAAATGATTTTGTAATAACTGACAGGAAATTGTTGAAGTTAAACAAAAGAAAGGTACCTAGGGTGAATGGATCTATAGAATTATATTAAGGAAGGCAGTGAAGGAAGTAAGCAAACACTTATCCATAATTATGAAAGCATACTTGAATTCAGGGGAGGTCTCCATAGACTGGAAATATGTATCTCCAATTCACAAAGGGGGGGGATCAAAGGATGATTTGAGTTATTACAGACCTGTTAGCTTAGTGATAATTAATGTAAGATCACCTACACAGCATTAGCATTAGTAGAGGCATTTGATGCAAGAAAGCAAGCTTATGCAGCATCAGCCAAAAAAAAAAAAAAAAAAAAAAACCCACTTCCACTTCACCCCTCTGTTCGTTCAAAATACCTGTCCAGCTGAGCCTTAAACTTATTTAGGCTATCAACCTCCACCACAAGGGATGGAAGTCTGTTCCACCAACCAACCACCCGCTGGCTAAAGGCAAATTTCCGCACGTCTTTCCTCAATTTGAATTTATGCCCTCTCAGGTGATTTTTCTGAGCTAGAGGAAGAATCCCATCAGCATTGAGCATGCTTAAACCATTCAAGGCTTTATACACCTCTATCAGATCACCTCGCTGGTGCCTAGTCTCCAGACACTGTAATTTGCAAAACTTAAGCCTTTCTTCGTAAGAGCACCCCTTTGTTCCATTCACTAATCTTGTTGCCCTTCTCTGTACTCGTTCCAGCAGCTCTACATCCTTCTTGAAATGAGGTCTCCAGACCTGTATACAGTACTCTAGGTGTGGCCTGACCATCGCCTTATACAATGGAATAATCACCTCCTTATCCCTGCTGGAAAAATTCCTGTATATCATTGACAATACTCCATGAGCTACTCTTGCAGCCCGTCTGCACTGCTCAGAGAACTTCATATCTGCCTGCACAACCACCCCCAAGTCCAGGAGTGCAGTTTTATTTCAGTCACATCATGGATCTGTTAAGGGGAGATCTTATCTAACCAATTTGGATACTATAATGCAGTGACAAAGGAACTGGATGCAAAATATAATTTTGATATCATATATTCTAGTACAAACTAGAGTATATGATATGATACCACAGTGCTCTAGTTTGTACTACAGTGCTCTAGTACAAACTAGAGCACTGTGGCATTAAGGGCAAGTTACTACTATGGATAAAGGGATGATCGAGTGGGAGAAGACAGAGTATAGTTATCAATGGACACTGCTCTTTGTAGACTAATGCTATTAGTGGAGTCCCACACAGTTCGGTGCTGGGCCCACTGTTCATTGTTGTTTTCTGTATTTATGATATATATATATATATATACCTTCATCAATGATACTGATGAGGGTATATAAGGCTTAATGTCACGCCTCCATAACTAGGAGCAGTAGTGCATAGCACACGCTTCTAAATTAGACCAGGGTTCGGGCTCATGACCACCAAATACAGAGGATGGCGGAAGGTCAGGGAATGACCACTGCATATCCCAGCACGAATAAAGGGTGAGGGTTGGCATCAGGAAGGGCATCCAGCCGTAAAATTTGCATGCCAAAACAATAAAAAGGCTGACCCTATATAATAATGGGAAAAGGAGAGGACAAAAAAAAAAAAAAATAATATATATATAACGCTTAATGTCTAAGTTTTCAGTAATGAAGTTATGCTGCTGAAACAAGATCTATAAAAATTAGGCAGATGTGTTCAGAGATGGCAATTAAAGTTTAATGTTGACAAATACCAACTGTGTTGTACTACACTCAGGTTGGTGGAAAGTGAAAAGGACCTGAGGGTAATTGTGCAGTCAGATACAGTCAGTCCTCGTATAACACGTGTTTACACTCCACGAATTCGATCATACACGATTTATAAATAGGGGAACAATATCTTATATAACATGAACCGAATTCACTTATGCATGATTCGCCTTTGTGTTTACAAGAAATGACAGTCGAACGCTGAATCACCCCAACTGAACGCAACACGATAAGAATGAAGAGGAGATTCTGAAAATGTATTTATGTGTTTTATATCAGTGAAGGGGAAACACATTTCACTATACCATAAAATTCCAGCTATCGGCATAATCGCAAATGCAATTAGATCGAGTTTACTACCAGTTTATAACAGATTCCACTAGCAGAAACGCAACTGGAAATTGTTTTTATTGTTTTATGGTAGTAACCCTTAGAAATGTGCTTTAGTAAAATGTGAGGTGTTAATAGTGTATCTCAGCCTTTACGGTGTTGTTTATTCAGTTGCTACACGCGTGCAGCTTTGTTTATGTGTATCAAGCATGCCTCCTCGTTTTGTAATTGTGCTTTATTCCCTAAAAATGAGTAAAATACTTAAAAGGTGTGAAAAGGAAGTGTCCTGGTGAAGACACTGCAGATTCAGACAGAAAAAAAAAAAAAGCAATATCAATAAACAGAGGCGAACTGGATCAAAAATTCTTACCCGGGAAAATTTGTAGTGTCCTCACACTGGCGTTTATGGCCAAAATCACACCGGCCACCGGGGTTTCTCCGGTAAGGCTTATGGACAGTTTGCCACTGTCGATAGCGAAAAAATATGAAACTGTGAAACGCTTTGAGCGAAATGAAAGACCATGTGATATTGCACGTGCTACAGAACTAAATGGGGCAACGCCGAGAATTACAAAGAATGCAGAGAAAATAAAAACTTTCATAGCAGGAACAACTGAAAGTGTAATTAAAATCCATTAGATTAAGACACAAAGAATTGGAAGAGATGGAACGGCTGTCACCTGTTTGGATAGAAAAGCAAACAAAAAACAAGTTCGCTTAAGGTAGAAGCAAAAGCATTAGCAATATTTTATTACGTAATAGTCGTAATAAAATACGTAAGTATTTTATTCGTTAAAAATACTTACGTATTTTTTATTATTTATTATATTATAATAAAATATAATAATAATAAAAAATATTATAAAAAATTATATTATTTTTTATTACGTATTTTAATCGTTATAAAATACATAAGTATTTTATTACGATTATTTATTGTGTTTGGTAATGTTTTGGTTACCAATGTGTGTTCAATCTTGGGTGGTCGGCACCTAACCCTATTTTTCCCATAGGGCCTGTTGTTTATATTGCACGGTTTTGCATTGCACGAGGGTTTCCTAGGAACACAACTATCGTGCTATACGAGGACTGACTGTACGAAGTTCTTATAGAGCAGTCAGTCAGGCTTCTCAAACAATTTATTGGGTTTTGTTAATGACATACAAAACTTTTTCTAGCAGTTTTAAGGAGGTGATTATCCCATTGTATAAGGCACAAGTTCTTTTTTTAGAAACTTTTTTTTATCCACGACCCCTGGCAGTACTGGTTAAGTTAGGTTAGGTTTTTTTTACAGCTAGCCTGCTTTATTTTTGCAATAAACTAAACAAATATAGAATGAAAGGTTGTAGTGTATAATAATTTCAATAGTTCTATAATAAATATTTAATTTACTCATTTATCAATGTTTGCTGCAACCCCCAGAATCTTTTTTGCAACCCCTGGAGGGGTCGCAACCTGTAGTTTAAGAACTGCTGGCATAAGGCAATGGTCAGGCAACATCCTGAGTACTGCACACAGGTCCAGAGGCCTCATTTTAGGAAGGATTCAGAACTGCTAAAATGGGTACAGAGAAGGGAAAATGAGATAGTGAGAAAAACAAAGGGGGGTGAGTGCTCTTACAAGAAAAGCTCCAGTTTTGAAAATTGCAGAGACTAGAGACTTGGCACCCGTGACTCAATGCTGAAATAATTCTTCCTCTTGCTCAAACTATGCACATGGGAGGACATAAATTCAAAGATTCATAAATCCATAGATTCTTAAATTCATTCTGAGGAAGGATGATTATAATAGATGTGGTGCATAAGTTTGCCTTCAGCCAACAGGTGGTCGATTGCTGGAACAAGTTTCCATCCACTGTTTTCTGGAAGTGGTTAGTTTGAATAAATTCGAGGAAGAACTAGGGAAACTACTGGAGGGGGTGGATAAGTGAAATGGGAATTTTTTTTTATTTTTTGGCTAGTTGCTATTAATGATACTGACAAGACTAGGGCCCCTAGTTTCATCAATATCATTAACAGCATTTTTTTTAAGCTTGCTTTCTTGTATCATTTATCACTACTAATACCACTTGCAACCTACTGTCAGTCCACTGCACAATATACCACTTCCATGTATTTTCAAACTCACTGAATGTGACTGCAACAATGTCAGTCCAGGAACTTTATTGTCACATCTTGTATACACCTACATTCACTGAGAAAATTAGTAATTTTTATCTGCTAAGATAATGAAATGTGCTGCTTTGCAGCATAGTCCCTGCACTTACCACACTTTTAATGGATCAGACTGTTGTTCAATCAAATGTAAAGCTGTATCTGGGTCATTTTTGGCTTCTGCATAAGAAATTTTTTGCCCAGGATTTGATTCATTCTCGTCTTTGTATATCCATCTGTTTCCCTCGCTGTGTGTATGATTTTTGCATCCATAATTCATTTTCCAACAAATTGTCATCAATTTGTTGGAAAAAATTACTAAATTCATTGTTGTATGTCTTCTTGCAGTAAATCTTTGGCCAAAATTCAATTTTCCCAAAATTAGTTCATAAAGTATGTTATCAACCTCAGGCTAAAATTTTCTCCAAGATTTAGTAAATGCTAAACTTGGAATTTCTATATTATACATACAATATAGAAATATTGTATACACAATATACAATCTATATTGTATATAGCTAGTGCTATATTATAAACATGTCTTTGATGGTGATGACTTTTAACAATTCTATAAAACCAATATTTGTGTCTCTAGTTTTTCCAAAATCGAACTCAAAATTTTTTGAGTACATTGTCTCTTTAGACATAGGCTGGATAAAGGTGGTAAGAAAAATTGTTGCTTAAAAAAAGCAAAAATTTTTGAGTTCAGTTGCATTGCTACATTGGCATACCACTAATTTCTCTTTGGGTTTTTTGTAGTGCTGCAATCTCTGTTTTTGCAGGTAATATCATATAATACAGACCTGTTTTACTCATATTGTACTGCTGTTTTCCAATCAATTTTTATGTTGATAAATTCAGAACTTGACAAACATTTGGAGCAAGGGGATGGGTGAAATAAGGGTTTTTTTTTTTTTTTTTTGGCTGATGCTTGCTTTCTTGCATCATGTGCCCTTGCTAATGCTAAATAACCTTAAATCTTCTGTAAATTTTTGAGCAGCAGATAATCTTTCCCCACTAATAAACAAATACTATGACTTTTTTCTAACATCCAAGCTATCCGTTACTTTTTTTTTTTTTTTTTTTTATGTGTGAACCCCAAACACAAGAGGTATTAGAACCTATAGTACTTAGTACCGTGCTTGGGTTGGAGGTTGAGAAGACGAAAGAAGATATTTGTTGACATTGGACTTGAACTTCTGTAGATTGTAATTTTCAGGAAATATGTATGAAGGAAGGTTGTTCCAGAAAACGGCAGTTGAATGAATAAATGAGGAAGATGAAAAGTTGGTTCTGTGGGTTTGAAGTTGGACAGTAAATGGATGTTGGCTGGTGGCGGCACGTGTTCGGACTGTTTTGAAAGAGAGAGCGGGAATTATAGAAGCCAATTCAGAAGAACAGTGCCCATGGAAGTATCTGTAGAAGAGTTTTGCAGAGAAACAGTGCGTCTATGAGACAGCAAGTAGAGAGACTCTGTTAGAGATGAATCATTAATTAACCTAACTGCCCTCTTCTGAATGGAATCAAGAAGCCTGAGAGAGGTTTTGGGGGCACTACCCCAGATGTGGGAACAATATTCCATGGCAGGGCGGATTTGCGATTTATACAGAGTGAGCAGCTGTTTGGAAGAAAAGTAATGCCGAGAGCGAAAGAGAAAACCAAGTTTTTTAGATGCAGAGGAAGCAATATTTGTAATGTGCTTGTGCCAAGAGAGATTAGAAGTCAGGGTAATCCCCAAAAGAGATATATCCTTTTGCCTAGAAATTGGAGTGTCACTAAAGATAAGCATAAGAGCAGAAGAATCCTTTTTGCGAGATATAAGACAAGACTGAGTTTTAGAAGGGTTGAAATCAACTAAGTTGTCTTTGCCCCACTGGAGAATTACCTGAAGATCGGCATTTAAAGAATTGGTAGCAGATTTTCGAGAAGTTGAAGCTGATTGAGCAGGACAAGGTTTCTCAAAATGGAAAGTTAGCATTAGCATTAGTAGAGGCATATGATGCAAGAAAGCAAGCTTATTCAATACCTGTCCAGTTGAGCCTTAAATTTGTTTAGGCTATCAACTTCAACAACAAATGATGGAAGTCGGTTCCACCAACCAACCACCCGCTGGCCAAAGGCAAATTTCCGCACATCTATCCAACATTCATCCTTCCTCAATTTGAATTTATGCCCTCTGAGGTGATTATTCTGAGCAAGAGGAAGAATCCCATTGGCATTGAGCATGCTCAAACCATTCAAAGCCTTATACACCTCTATCAGATCACCTCGCCGGTGCCTAGCCTCCAGACTCTGTAATTTGCAAAACTTAAGCCTTTCTTCGTAAGAGCAACCCTTTGTTCCATTCACTAATCTTGTTGCCCTTCTCTGTACCCGTTCCAGCAGCTCTACATCCTTCTTGAAATGAGGCATCCAGACCTGTATACAGTACTCAAGATGTGGCCTAACCATTGCCTTATACAAGGGAATAATCACCTCCTTATCCCTGCTAGAAAAATTCCTGTATATCATTGACAAGACACCATGAGCTACTCCTGCAGCTCGTCTGCACTGCTCAGAGAACTTCATATCTGCCTGCACAATTACCCCCAGGTCCTTTTCATTCTCCACCACTGTCAGTGTAGTACCGCAGAGTTGATACGTTGCTCTGGAGTTACTGTTTCCCATATGTAGTACTTTACATTTGTCAATGTTAAACTTCATTTGCCACCTCTCAGCCCATCTGTTCAACCTTTCCAGATCCTGTTGCAGCAGCATAGCGCCAGTAGTGTCCTTAACAACCGTGCCAACCTTTCTATCATCTGCAAACTTGGACATTAAACTTGATATACCATCATCAATATTATTCATAAACACCGAAAACAACAACGGACCCAACACTGAACCCTGAGGAACTCCACTAATAACATTAGTCCACGTTGAGCAGTGTCCATTGATTACCACTCTATGTCTTCTGCCACTCAACTATCCCCTTATCCATAGCAGCAATTTGCCTCCAATGCCACACTGCTCCAATTTGTGCAGCAGTCTTCCATGTGCAATAGTATCAAAAGCCTTTCTAAGATCCAAATATATAATATCAAAGTTATTCCCTACATCCAGTTCTTTTGTGACTACATCATAGTATCCAATCAAATTGGTCAGGCAAGACCTGCCCATAACAAAAACCATGCTGTGTCTGAGCTATAACTGAATTCTTGTCTAGATGATCCTGCAGTGCTTCTTTAACCAGTGCCTCCATTAATTTTCCTGGAACAGAAGTTAAACTAATAGGTCTATAATTACTTGTGTCAGCCTTTGATCCTCCTTTGTGAATAGGGGTTACATTTGCACATCTCCAGTCTATGGGTACCTCCCCTGAGTCCAAAGAAGCTCTCATAATTGTGGCTAGGAGTTTGCTTACTTCCTTTGCTGCCTCCTTTAATATAACTGGATAGATCCCATCCACCCCAGGTGCCTTTTTTATGTTTATCCTCAACAATCTCTTCTCCACTTTCCTCTCAGTTATTTCAAAATCATCTAGCTCACTGCCAATGTCTGCTTTACCTATGTCATTCTCCTTCCTGAATAACTCCTCATGCGTGAATGTAGATGCAAAAGACTCGTTTAGATTGTTAACCACCTGAGCAGGATCCTCAACTGTTGAACCATCAATATCCAGTGGACCAATCTGATTCATCCCTTTCCTTCTTGAGTTTAAATAGGTAAAGAACTATTTTCTGTTTTTCTTTGCATCCTTTGCCAAAGATTTTTCGTAGTCTGCCTTTGCCTGGCTAATCTCCTTTGTGACTTGGTTACAGACCAACTTATATCTATCATAGGCTTCCATGTCGCCCATTAATTTGTATGTATTCCATGCATTTTTCTTCTTTGCCACATGTCTCATTAGTTCATCTGACAACCATTTAGGCCTAAACCTTGAACAATATTTCTTAGTTGGTATGTAAAGCCTGGTAGCTTCCAAGATTAGTTCCTTGAATGCTTCCCATTTTGAGTTTGCTGTTGGTAACATCATCAGTTGGTCCCACTGTATAGAATTTAAATACTGTCTCAGACCATCATAGTCGCCTTTACGAAAACAAAAACCCTTCCCTTTACCTCTGATGGTAGTTACCTCCTTGAGTAAATCCCACTTCAACACACTGTGATCACTGCCACCTAGTGGTTCATTTATCTGCAGATTCTTAATGCATGAAGAATAACTACTGATAATCAGCTCAAGAGCATTGCTCCCTCTTGTTGCCTCACGAACATGCTGATGTAGAAAACAATCATCCAATAAATCCACAAAAGACTGACTAGTGTGTGAGTGACCAACCCACAAATTCCAGTCAATATCTGGGAAATTAAAATCCCGCATTATAAGACTCTCTGATTTACTGGCCCACTCCATTTCCCTGTACAATATCTTATTATACTCATCAGAGTCATTAGGCCTATAGCACACTCCTACTCTCAATTCTGATTTCCCTATGCTTATGTCACACCAAACTGACTCAACACTGCCCTGTCCATCGATGTCGACTGGCTTCACTTCCTTGGATTTTATGTGTTTCTTAACTAATAGCATAATCCCTCCTGTCCTGTCTATCCTTTCTATACACATTGTATTCCCCAAATTCCAGTTCCGCATTCCTTATATCTGTGTGACACCACGTCTCTGATATCCCAACAATATCTGCCTTTGATGTTTTGAGCAATACCTCAAATTCATCAAATTTATTTACCAAACTCCTAGCATTGGTGTACACGCAAGTATGCATGCACCTGTTTCTATTCTTAGCTACCCTAACACAACCCATGTGTTTACTTGTACCGCAATGACTCCCAGCAGTCTCTGAAATATCCTGCATCTTGTTTTTCAGGCTTCTGCTCATTTCAATAGAAGAAGTGCAAGAATCACTTCCACCTCTGCCAGTGGCTACTGTTAATCTATTAGTCCTTGTATCCTCCCCCAACTAGCAGTTTTCCAACCCACCTAACACTGCCTCGACAGCATCAGCAAAAATTCTTGCACCCTTTCTATTTAAGTGTATTCCATCCCTGTAGAAGCAGTCTCTCCTGTTAACAAGTACAGACCAGGCTGAAAAAAATTCTACTCCTTGAGCCTTGCACAATCCCTCCAGGGCTGAATTGATCGACAAGGCTCTCATCATATACTCCCTCCTATCGTGTCGGCAGTATTGCAGACACTTTCAAATTCAACCCTAATACACAGCTTTTTTTCAACAGAGGAATGTACTTGCTAAGTAATTCCGCTGGTAAAGTTGAATGCAATGTGCTATCATCGGCAAAACTATGGATAGGATTTCCAGTCAATGAAGAAGGTCATTGATATACAAGAGGAAAAGAGTGGGGGAAAGAACTGAACCTTGGGGGACACCAGCATTAATGGAGAAGTTAGAAGACAGAGAGCCATCTACCATCACCCTCAGTGAGCGATCAGAGAGAAAACTGGATAACCAATTACTAAAAACAGTTGGCAAACCATAAGATGGAAGCTTGTTTGGAAGACCTTTATGCCAAACACGATCAAAAGCCTTTGAGATGTCAAGAGCAACTACTTGTGTTTCACCGAACATTTCCATTGAATTAGTCCATAAATGGGTAATATAAGCCAGAATATCACCAGTGGATCGACACTGATGGAATCCATACTGGTGATCGTTGATCAGATGGAAGGTTTCTAGGTAGTTTAAGAGTTGGCGGTTAATTGATTTCTCCATTACTTTAGAAAGAGTAGAAGTAATTGCAATGGGACGATAATTGGATGGGAGGGATTTGTCACCCTTTTTAGGAACTGGCTGGATATGAGCAAACTTCCAAGCAGAAGGAAAAACACCTTCAGAATAAGAATGTGAAAAAAGGCAGCAAAGAATAGGAGTAAGTTCAGGAGCACAGGTTTTGAGAACAAGTGGAGAAATACCATCAGGACCTGGAGCTTTCTTAGCATCAAGATTCATCAAATCCTTCTGATATCCTTTTGACGGAAGACCACAGGAGGCATTGAATGGAGCGTGTTGGGAATGGTGGGAGGTGTTTTACCAAGACCATTAATACATGAGCTGGAAGAAAAATGGGATGCTAGCAGGTCAGCTTTATCCTTGGCTAAAATGACAACAGAACCATCTGGTTTGGACAGAGATGGGAGCAGAGATGGGCAAAAGTTGCGGCCAATAGCTTTGGCAAGAGACCAGAATGCTCGGCTACCATTAGGGCAAGAAGCAAGTTTTCTACTCTCAGCCTGTTCAAACTCTAGTTTGGACTGATTAATAACTACTTTACAATTGTTGCGAGCTTTGGTGTAGGCAGAAAATGAAACTGAAGAATTAGAAACAAGCCAATTATGATATGCAACATTCTTCTTTTCTCATTTATTGGAAAACAAAGGTTTAGATAAAGGACGAGATTTTAAAGTGGAGTGTGGGATAAAGTATTCCATTCCTGCAAGAATAATTTCACTGACACGATCTGAGCAAACGTTGACATCAGAACTTTTGAAACAGTAATCCAACCAAGGAAAAGAAGTCTCGCAGGTCATCCCATTTTGCATTCTTGTAATGCCAAACAACACGAGTTTGGGAATAGCCATGAGATAAAGGTTCCATTGGAGAAGAGACATTCACCAAGTTGTGATCTGAAGTGCCTAAAGGACCTCTCACTTCGACTGTGTACTTAGAAGGGTTGTTTGTGAGAAAAAGATCAAGCGTATTGGCTGTATGATTAGGATTGTCCGGTATTCTTGTAGGTAAATGAACAATCTGTGCTAGGTCATTAGTAATTGCAAAAGCCTCAGCATCTCGACCTGCTGGGTCGGTGTGACTAGAAAACAGAAGCCAGCTGGAGTTGTGAACATTAAAATCACCAAGGAAAATTACCTCACTGTTAGGAAAGTTGGACTGGAGAAAGTCAAGTTGCAAAGAGAGGAAGTCAAAGAGCTCCAAGTGATTAGTGGAGTTGGGAGAACGGTAGAGACAACAGATGAATTTGACACAATGAGGTAGAGAGATTTTAAGCCAGAGAAGATCAAAGAGAGGAGATTCCAAATTGCCAAGTCTGTGACAGGGAATATCAGAACGGACATATGCACAAGTACCATGTTTGAGGCGAAAGGAATCATACAGCGAAAAATTTGGGCATCTGAGATGAGCAGTAGTTGAATCAACTGATAACTGAGATTCTGTCAGAAAAAGTACATGAGGTTTGGCAGACTGCAAGTGGAAATGGAAATCATTGAGACCACGTATATCTGTGAAATGAATTAGGAAGTCCTTGGGAGGTTTAGATCTTTTCGCAGATAAGCTTGCTCTATTAGTTTGACAATTCATGGTGTATTCAATAGTAAGAAAAAGGTGGGTGGGACATGCTGTATGAAGTAATGAAATTTTTGGATATGGCGTACATGTGGTATGAATATACCCAGATCCTTGACATAACGTGGCCTCGACAATGCTCTCCGCATACACACTACTCGGACTCCCTCCAGTCACTATCTGGCAGAGTAGAGGTAGCAAGATTATAAACTAGCTGATCCGGAAGCCTCCTAGAGAGTTACCAATAGGTTCGGTCCGGTGTACTAACTAGCGGCTGGCCTGCGAAAACTGTTTTAGAGCTGTACCCTCGAAATGTAAGGAATATTGGATCTCGCCACGACGTTCATCATAACCTCAAAAGTCTTCAATCATACTGCATGATGGAAGAGATAGGGAAGGGTTGACCGGAACTTAGCTCTAGAGACTAAACATGGGTTCCACCACTTCAAGCCTCCAATAAGCAAAGTGGTGGTATTTCACCGGTTGATGAGAGTCAACTACCACCTAGTACTGCCTGGTAACATAGAGGGGCGGCTTTCCTCCATGTGGTGTGGGTGCCACACCTCAACCCTTGCTTACGTTGGTTCACACCTGGGTGGTCACCCACCATGTACTCGTGCATGGAGGTTATACCCAGGATTACTAACAGTCCCACCATCGTGAAGGTGCAAGCAGAGGATTTGGCTGTCACAGACCGTCCGGACTTCGCCGAAATTGAGTCCATTTGACTTGAGTGTCACCCGAATATCAGTTCCATCAGCGTTTTAGACTCCTGGGTAGCAAGTACAGCTTGTCTGGCATATCTGAGAGAATGTCTGTGACAACCTCAAGGACTTGCTATAAAACTTTCTATACCATTAATCTTTTGCTGTAAGACCATGAACTTTCCTTTGATACTTCTTTTATGGCTCTACTGATTGGAATTATGTGTTGTTATCTTTTTTGCATAAACCACAGCCACAATAAATTGTCTACTATTTCTAATTTTGATTTATTTAAAGTGTAGCAAGAACTTAACAATCCTTATCAAACAAACTTGAGTGAAAAATCCTAGGTTTTTTATGATTTTTCCAATATTTTACATGCTCGTCTCACTTACACCCAATTTAATAAAATTTTTTTTTTTTTTTTAGAGCTTACCTTTATCAAATTTTTCCAGAGCATCCAACTCTGTTTTCATAGAAACAACTCTCTTCCCTTTCTCACCGTATTTCATTAATTTATGTAATATTTAAGTGGTTACATACTGCACTTACAGTAAGAAATAATTTTACTGATGCAAACGTGGTTTGAAGCAAATTCAAAATTGGCCTCTTAGGGAGCATACAACCCAACAGCCAGGCATGGTGTACTATACTAGCCAACTAGTTGCAGTGTACTGGACCAGTTCCCACAGTATATTGCAGTGTGTCATGGGTATAAGTGAGTGTTTTAAAGAGAAAGTGTTTTAGAGAAAGGTAAGTGTCAGTTAACCCACAAGTTGGCTAAACAGAGGTAATTTAAAAGGGCTTCTATTGTATTTTTAATTATTATGTGCAAGATACATTTTGTTAATGTCCTGCATGTATTTGTGACCACAATTATTTTTATTTAAGGAAAACAAATTTATAAATAAAACACTCACATACCTTTGGTACAAACTTCTTTGAGCCAGGAGGTTTTGATGCTCTTGCATTAATACGGGCTTCTCTTTCAGGAGCATGCATACGTTTCATATGCTCCTTTAACTTATCTTTACGTTTGAATTGCTTCCCACAATTAGCACACAAGAATTCTCTGTGGTCTGAATGGCGTAACATATGAAGTTTTAACTTATCTGGCCTTGGAAACACTTTATCACATTTGTCACAAGGATAACGCCGCTCAGAGTGAAATGCTCTGATGTGTTTACGAATTTGATTATACTCTTCAAAGATCTATAATGAAATTTAGTAATTAATAGAATATATTATACACTGTCTTATGATGTAAAATTTAAATGCAGCATAAGTATAAACCCCATCATTAATGGCTAAAGAAAACAGTTTAAGTAAAATCAAGTGAGATGGTTACTTTACCAAAGAGAGTTTAAAACAATTGGGGCCTAATAGAATTAATTTACATATATTTACATATGTATATTTCTGTACAGTTACATATACAGAAACCTATTTCTTGCCTGTGGTCAGACCTAATTGTGCAAAGTAATCCTCCGCATTACAACATTCTATTTATTATTATTATTAGCTATGCGGTGTAAGGAAGCCTGAAGGTTTTGTTTCTGAATTACCCAGAGAGAGAGAGAGAGAGAGAGAGAGAGAGAGAGAGTTAGATGTAGAAGGGAATCACCAAGAAAGAGAAGAATGATGATTCTTTTTCACCAAGGAGTACAGATGTTGTCTTGCTTATGGAAAAAAAAAATTGTAGACAAGTTCCTGTATTTCAACATCTGACTACATTTGTCATTGCTTCAGTGCCATTTTCAGAAGGCAGTATAATATGGATACTGTGTGAGGAGGGTGGGGTGTTGGAACCCAATATCACCTATTGTATTATATATGTTATAACCAGGGGTGTGCTGGTAAATTTTTAACAATCGGCTCTAAAAGAAATTGCAGCCTCTGTCCATAAGCAGTACCACCTGTCTCCCATGATCCTTTGTGCAGAGGATGCCATGGATGTGATCAATCACGTCACTTGCCTTTCCCAGACTTCGGTGTGTTTTCACCACGAGGGGGCGTGAAAATTTTTTTCTCTTAAAGACAGTAGCCGTTGCTATCGGATTTCACCAAAATCGGTAATCTCATTGCCTAATCTTTAGAAATCTTCATACCCATCTTATTTTCCACTCCAATACTTCCAATTTGTTTACATAATGCCACAGTCAAGTTTCTTATTTTGATAATTTAGCCAATTATACTTTGCACATGTATTTTTTTTTTTTTTTTTAAATTTTGATCAACAGTCCAGCAACCTTGATCAGGCATTTATGTCAATCATCCTTTGCTGTTGGACATGAATACCATTATGACCAAAACAGTCTTTGTATCTTTGTAGTAGTCTTCACTCACATTCTCACTTGTTTTTGATTTCTTAACTGTGGAAGATGAAAATAAATTAGTAATTCTTTTCATTTTTACTTTACAGTTCACGACAGTTTTTTTATTATTTTTTTTATTTAATATTAATTCATGCATAATCTTGTTACCACTCTATTGCATGGGCAGTTAAATAATTGTGTCTGAGTTGAAAATGCACAAATACAAAGTTATTAATGTTGAACAAACTTTTTCATCATATGAAAAGTCGCCGAAAAACTAGTAGGGAACCAGTACAAACCCTTAGGAAATGGTATTTCCAAAGGGTGATGAGTAAAAAAAAAAAGGTATGAGTTTACCGAAATGAGTGTTACTTCTTAGATGAACAGGACACCTACGAAAGTGGAATAAAGCCTAATAAATCTACAGTTGGACCTCTATATAACGATATTGATTGCTTGCTTGCAAAATTTTGTTGTAAAGAAATATGACCTTTTACCCAATGAAAAATAATTCAACATTCAGAAATACAGTAAATAAATCAGAAATAAGTGGGAAGAAATAAATTTTCTAATTTTAAAAAACAATTTTTTAATACATAACATATTAAGATACAACTTTTTTTCATACGCACATGATGCGTATAATATTGAAAATTGTTTTGAAAAATATTTGATTACCTTTTGTTATACATTGGATTTTAGTGTACATCAATCATTAAACAATATCCACATTTGTTTAAGCATACCTTGTATTTTCTTCATACTGCAGGCCTCTGCGAAGTTTCAAAAGCTGCCAATATTTCGTGTTTAGAAGTTTTAATACTTTCGTTGTCCTCATTTTCCTTCTCCCGTCATCGATATTGTCACTAGTTCTTAAATTTGAATTTTTTCTTTTTTGAACTGTCCAAAATGTCGGAGTCGTTCAGATATTCTGGTGCTGTGACCAGGTAAACAAAGATAGGGAAAATTTACGGAAAGTGTGGATGATGCACTTTCACAGAAAAACAGATGATTATTTGTCAGGGTAAAAGAAAATCATTTGCTGCTAATTCCCTGTTAGACAATTTGGAAATACCCCTTGATCTGCTCACTGTTCACGAGCGTGACTTCTCGGTATGTGGGCAGCTGGCCAGATAAATTTGATGACTACCACCAAGTTGTAGAATAATAATCATTTTAGCTCTCTTAAGGGTTAATTAATGCAGTGGTTCTCAACCGTTTTTTGCTCTTGGCCCACTTCTGAGTTTCATTCTCCTCTATGGCCCATCTCTAATATTGTTTAATTATAATAAATGTAATATTTATAATAAACAGGAATTCTATCAACTGCACTTTTTATTTATAACATGTATTATTTGTTTATAATATAAGAAATATTAATAATAAAAAAGGGGTCTATTAACTACAATCTTTATTTATAACAGAATTTTTACTCTTTTGTTTATTTATAACAGAATTTTTACTTTTTGTTTATTCACAATATTCAATTATGCTCCTAACAAAAAATATTACAATATTATTGTCCTTTAGTGAGATCTGCAAGAATCTCATTAATTTTGTTATTAGTGGAGATTCACAGGGTTCGGTGTGGGTCCACTGTTGTTTTGTATATTTATCAATGATATTGATAAAGATATATCAAGCTTAGTGTCGAAGTTTGCAAATGATACAAAGGTTGGCAGGGTTCTTAATGACAGTAATGGCAGTATGCTACTGGAACGGGATCTAGAAAATATGGGCAGATGGGCTGAGAAGTGGCAAATGAAGTTTAACATTGCCATATGCAAAGTACTGCATATAGGTAGAAGTAACCCCAGAGGAATGTACCAACTGTGTGGTACTACACTTAGGATGGTAGAAAATGAAAAAGACCTGGGAGTAATTGTGCAGTCATATATGAAGTTTTCTGAGCAATGCAGACAGGCTGCAAGAGCAGGTCATGGGGTTTTGTGAATGGTATACATGAATTTTGCTACCAAGGAAAAGGAGGTGATTATCCCTTCGTATAAGGCAATGGTCAAGCCATGTCTTGAGTACTGCATACAGGTCTGGAGGCCTCATTTTAGGAAGGACGTGGATTTGCTTGAGCGTGTACAGAGAAGGGCAACAAGATTGGTGAGGGGAATGAAGGGATCCCCTTACCAAGAGAGGTTTAAGTTCTGCAAATTCTAGCGGCTGGAGGCTAGGCACCTGCGAGATGATCTGATTGAGGTGAATAAGGCTTGAATGGGTTGAGCACACTGAATTCTGGTGGAATTCTTCCACTTGCTCAGGTTATGAACCTAAGGGGGCATAAATTCAAATTGAGGAAAGACAGTTGTAGAATAGATGTGCAGAAATTTGCCTTTAGCCAGCGTGTGGTTAATTGCTGGAACAAACTTCCATCTGTTGTTGTGGAAGTTGATAGCTTAAATAAATTGAAGGAACTGGACAAACATTTAGAGGGAATGGTTGTATGAAAAAAAAAAATTTTTTTTTTTGGCTGATGCTATATAAGAAAGAGCAAGAAAGCTCATACACTTGCTTTCTTGCATCACATGCCTCTATTATTATTACTATTTCTTTTTTATATTAGTAATAATTTTACTACTACTAATAATTATTATTTAGTAATAAATTTAGCAGCAGTGCGTAGCACATGCTTCCTGATTAGATCGGGGTTCGAGCCCATGACCACCAAATACGGAGGATGCAGAAGGTCAGGAAATGACCACTGCACATCCCCAGCCCAGCCCAGATAAAGGGCTAGGGTTGGTGTCAGGAAAGGGCATCCAGTCGTAAAAATTTCATGCCAAAATAGCAAAAAAATGCTGACTTCATATATATATAATTGGAAAAAGGCAAGGGGGGAAAAAAAATATATATATATATTTTAGAAGTAAACTTTTTGAAAGCCACTTAACAGTTTCATTTGCCCCAAATTTACGGCTTTTACCTGTGGCCCCTCAGATATACGGCATGGCTCTCATTGAGAACCACTGAATTAGTAGTTAGCAACAGCACTAACTGCCTGAAGGCCAGAACTGTGAACAGTGCACACCCTTAAGTCTCTCCTAATCCGTTCTTATATGAAAATTTTCTTCACTCAACGGAAACTATTTAAAATGTAATTACCACGGGGAATTCAAAAAAATTCGCAATACACATAAATTAGCTATAAAGGAGTTCATTAAACAGAGGTCCAATTGAGAAATATAAAATTTTAAAAATGGTTGCAAAGTTTAATACAGCAAATATCTTAACAAGAGCTAGTGAAAACTGCAAATTTACTTAAATAGGGTTACCAGATGTCCTTGTTTCTGAGGACATGTCCTAGTTTTTAGGGAATCCTCGCGGGTTTTACACTTGTGTCCATTTTTGTAATTTAAAAAATCTTATGATCATAAAATGAATTTTCCTTAAATATTCTGTGCATTGCATCTTCAGTCAACACAACAGAAAAAATAAAAACAATGTTTTGGTTGCATTAAGTAGACTGCATTATCCCAAAATTGCATGCCTCACTTGTGCACCCCTAGACTCGGCCCCGATTTTGGTAATGCAAAGTTTGATTTTACCACAAGGGACTTTTCTGAATACTCGACATTATTTCCAGATGGATTTTACAAGTACTTTCCACCCACTTTAAGCAGAAAATATTCTCCACCACCCACACTGTAATGGTTTACTTTCCGTGCAATAAAGGATTACTACAATTCAGTGGGGTAGCCAGGATAGCATCAGCAGGTGTATTGCACCGTCTTGAAACCGAAATCTGGTATTGTGGTGCATTTTCAGAAAAGTAATACCATGATATACTTTGTGCAATTTACTTAAATATTTATTCAATGTTTTTAAAAATATTAACTTTTACATCTATAATTCTAAAGATATAAAAGAAAATAATAAAGATATAAATAAATATAATATTTTATATCTATTTATATCTTTCATTGTAATTCATAATAACAAGATAATCATTCATAAAATAGTTTGTTATTATTTACACATTAAATTTAATGTTTCTGTAATATATATATACACAGATATTCAAGCACCTCTTAATTAAAACCAAAAATAGCATTACGCACCTTTTTTGTGAATGATTGACAAAAAAATCCTGGTTTTACCAATGTTCGCTTTTACAAAGATAATATTTTCTGGAAATTTTGTTAGAAATAAAAATTACATATAGAAAACGTGCTGCAATTGTTCCATAAAAACAATTGCAATAAAGCAAATTTTTCTTTTATTAAATGTGCATTGCAGTGTTATTGATTTTACACCAGTTTTTTCTGTTGTTGTTGTTGTTTGTTGGATTTATTGGTGCAAGGGCTACTAAGGCCATAATGCACCTATTTCAGTCTTATTTGGTACATGATTGTTATATTAAATAAAAGGATTCAGATCAGGTGATATTTGTTTATCATTTTGAGGAAGGTAAAAACATCATTAATATCTTGTCGGCTTCCGAGAATCTGTTGTAAGGTAAGTTTATTTGAAGAATACAGATGTGAGGAGAACGCTGTTTTTCGTTCTCTTAGATATAATGGACATTCAATGATCAAGTGGTTTACTGTGAGTTGAGTTTGACAGTTGCTGCATAGTGGAGGGTCATCCTGAGTGAGTAAATAACTATGAGTTAGGTGAGTATGTCCTATTCAAATTCTAGCAAGTACAACTTCTTCCTTTCTATCGCCTCTTAGGCTTGATAGCCACCTCTTGTGATTGTTTTTAATCTGAAAAAACTTATTGCTTTTTTCTCCCTGCCAAATGGATAGCCATTTTTTTCTAACATTGCTATGTATGATGCGTTTTAAATCTGTGTAAGGTATCTGCATGTATGATTTTATGTAACTGGCGTTCTTGGCTGCAAGATCCGCTTGTTCGTTTCCTCTGATTCCAGAGTGCCCAGGTATCCAACAGAAAATTAATTTTTGTCTGTTTGCAAGAAGCTGCACTAACTTGGTTTGAATTTGTTGTAGAAACGGATGACTGGAAGGAAATTTACACTGAAGAGCAGATACAGCACTTAAAGAATCGGTGTAGATAATAGTTTGAGGATATAATGACTGTTTTACATTGTCTAGAGCCATCAGGATAGCATACAGTTCTGCGGTGTAAATACTGTACTCCAAAGGGAGCTGCTGGGATACTGTAATGTTTGGTAGAACTGCAGCTGCTCCAACTTTACTATCTGTCTTGGAACCATCAGTGTAAATTTGGGTAAAACTAGAGAACTGAAAAGAGTGAGTTGCATGGATCTGCTGAATACTGAAATTTGGAAGTGCATTCTTTTCCCATTGTTGGAAATGTTGGTCAACATTGGCCAAGGGTATTTGTCATGATGGCATAACCGTGCTAATATCTAGAATTATGTCATTCATATTTAGTTCCCATCACGTAGTTATGCTTTGTAATCTAATGCCACATGGTTTATTCTACAAAGGTTTATTTTGGTACAAATTATGCCATTTTGGAGTGAATAAATACTGCTTTATAGGATGATGTGGGAAACTTCTGATTTTTTGCTGCATAACTTAATAACAGAGCTTGCCGACGAAGAAATAGGGGTGGTTCGTGTGTTTCCGTATAGAGAGAGACTCTGAACTGGCGATGTATGAAAAGCTCCCAGTGCAATTCGGAGAGCATTGTGATGTACTGGGTCGAGCCATTTTAATACACTTTCTCTAGCTGAGGCATATGCAGGTGACCCATAGTCTAGTTTCGATCTTATGAGCGACCGGTATAAGTGCAGCAGCATGTACCGATCTGCACCCCATGACATAGCGGAAATTGCCCCGAGGAGATTCAGCTTCTTTAGACAGGTTGTACGAATATGCTTAATATGCTCTAAGAAACTAAGTTTTTTATCCAGAATTAGTCCAAGAAAGCTAATACTCTGTTGAAAAGAAATCGGATGAGAATCAAGATGTAAATCGGGATCTGGATGTAAATTCTGTTTACGGCAAAAATGAATTGCTGTTGTTTTTTGTTTTGAAAGTCTGTATCCGTTATTTTTGGCCCACTGAACAAGCTTGTTAATTGTACCTTGAAGCTGCCTTTCAATGAAACGCATGCTTTGTGAGTGGCTTGAGTGTCGTTGCCAGATCGTCGGCATTCAGATAAGTTTCAACTGTGTCTGGAATACATTTGGTAATGGAATTAATCCTGAGAGAGAAGAGCGTGGCACTAAGCACAGAACCCTGAGGGACCCCCCTCTTCTTGCACAAATGATTGCGAGAGAGCAGAGTGAAATCATACTTGAAAGGTCCTATTGCTCAAAAAGTTCTGGATAAATTTTGGAAGATGACCACGAATACCGGATTCATAGATATCGTGAAGAATTCTATACCGACAGGTTGTATCAAAAGCTTTTTCAATGTCAAGACATATCATCACTAGGTGTTCGTTCCTGAGAAATGCATTTCGGATGTTTCCTTCAGCTTTGACCATAAGGTCAAGTGTTGATCTAGTTCTTCGAAATTCATATTGATTTTGACTTAGAATGCATTCAGTCTCTAGGAACCATGTCAATCTGGCATTATTTATTTTTTCTAATGCTTTTCCTATACAACTAGTTAATGCTATCTGTTGGTAATTTTCTGGATCTGAATGGTCCTTTCCTGGTTTTGGCAAAGCTAATACAATAGAATGACGCCAACTGGTAGGGTAGTAGTCTTCGCCAAAGATTCTATTATACAGTTTTAGCAGAGCAGAAAGGGATTCTTCACTCAAGTGATATATCATGGCATAGTACACTCCATCAAGGCCAGCAGCACTATTTTTGGATCTTGCAAATGCGCAACACAACTCTGCCATGGTAAGGGGTACATTATATGGATGCTGTCGTGAAATATTGAAATTGAGATTATATTTTTCTGCTTGTACTTTATGTGCCTGGAAACTTGGCTCAAATGCAGTTACAGCGGAGATTTTTTCAAAGGTTTCACCTAATGTATTAGAAATATCGAGAGGATTGCAGATTTCTTTGCCTTTTAGATATATTATCGGAGTGGTTATAGGTGGATATTTTCCATTAATTCTTCGAACTTTAGTCCAAACAGTTCTGATATTTGTGGTCCTGTTTATAGAAGAGGCATATTTAGACCATGTCTCTTTTTTGCTTATTCGTTGTATGTGACGAGATTTAGCTCTAGCTTTCTTGAACTGTATGAGATTAGCTGTGGTTGGGTATTTACGAAATAAGTTCCAGTATCTATTCTTCTCTTTTTTCGCATTGCTACAGGCTTCATTCCACCATATTTCTGGGTGGGAGTGAGTTTTCATGGATGATCTGGGTATACTGGATTCTGCAGCTGCTATCATTTGCTGAGTTATGTAAGTTACGGCAGAGTCAATGGTGAGGGTCTCAATAGTCTGAATATCTAGATGTGCCAGCTCTTGATATTTCTTCCAGTTAGCTTTGTCGAATTTCCAAACAGTTTTTTATCTCAGTTTGAGGAGGAGAGTTAGCCAATAGTGTGCATATTACTGGAAAGTCGTCACTATTTCGCAGGTTATCAGTGACCGTCCAATCAATAAGAGGAAGGAGGTTTGGCGAGCATACTGAAAGATCAATTGCAGAAGTTGACCTTGAGGAAAGATGCACGTACGTGCGAGTCCCATTGTTTAATAATGTTAAGTTGTGCCTTTCAAGAAATTTTTCAATTAACTGACCTCTCTCATCAAGGTGCGAGGAACCCCATAGGGGGTGATGCCCATTCCAGTAACGCAAGATACAGAAAGGTGGTGGCAGCTGGGTAACTAAATCATTCAAATCTGCTAGAGAGTGTGAATAGTTTGGCGAAAGGTATATGGAAACAACTGTTACTGCTATCTTAACCATAACTCTAGCAGCAATTGCTTCTAAAGTTGTTTGCAGTGGGACTGGTCTGAAAGGAGTTCTGGAGCTTACTAGCAATGCTACACCTCCATGTGCTGTATTAGAGTCATTCCTATCCTTTCTAAGCATTATATGATGTTTTATGCTCATAGTTATTTTAGGGGTCAGGTTTGTTTCCTATAGACAAAGAACAGCAGGCTTATATTCGGTAATTAAGTCATAAACATCGTCTAAGTTAGCTCGAAGTCCGCGACAATTCCATTGAATGATTCTATGCATTATTGAGGATTATCGGGTGTATTGGTTGCTTACTTGCGCCTGTCTAGTCTCTTTTTTCCCTTTTTGGGAAATTTGGTCTAATGATGTCCACGTCCTCTTCTGCATGAAGTTCAAGAAGTGGATCATCTTGGTGTGAATTTCTATCTATGTCCACGGTATCAGTACTGGTTTTTTGATTATTTCTTTCAGAGCTTGTTTGATTAACTGGCTGTTGTACAGAATTTTTATCTGGCGGTATTGTCAATGGTGTGTTTACCGAATGAGTTGATTGCTGTTGGGTAGGCTGTTCTTTTAGTGTAGACTGACCTGGCCCAATTAGAAATTAAGATGCTTGGCGGAACTGAACAATCTGTTTGTACTGTTATGGATCGTTGCTTTTTTACAACTGAAGAATAAGATGGAAATTTATTTGAAATTAAACAATGTCTTTTTGCTTCTTGGTATGGCACCTTGTGTTCTACTTTGTACTTTTGTATATTCTTTTCAGTCTGCCACTGGATGCACTCCTTTGAAAGTGCTGAATGATTCCCCTTACAGTTTGGGCAGCTTTGTATTTCAGTGGGGCAGTCTGTGTGAACATGCTCTTTTGAACCACAGGAGGCACAGGTGGTTACACCCCTGCAGACTGCTTGTGGGTGTCCAAATTTTTGTCATTTAAAACACCGGACTGGGTTTGGAATATAAGGTCAAATTTTGCACCTTAAATATCCAGCTTTAACAGTTGTTGGTAAAATTGGTGTTTTAAATGTAAGAATGACCGTTCGGGTAAGAGTAAGAACCCCATCTTTCTTAATGACTATCCTTTTGGCATTTATTACATTTTGATCGCCTAATTCCTGAACGATTTCCTCCTCAGATACATTAAGGAGATCCCACTCGGCTATTACCCCTTTAGAGGAGTTTAAGGTGGCATGCGGAATAACCTTTGTGGGAATTCCACCAAAAGTCGATATTTTTAATAGTTTTTCCGAGTGTTTATTCTCGTTCATCTCCACTAGAAGGTCTCTGGATTTTAATCTTCGAACCATTTTTGGTGGGCCCACCACAGTCTCAAGACATTTCTGTATTAAGAATGGGGAGAGCTTACTCAAAGGATTGTCAGTCAAAGAATGCAGTATCAAAAAAAGAGGAGCAGGGGTTTCTGTTCCTTCTTTTTTCTGCCATTTTGCATTACCTGCATTTAAGTCTTCTCTGTTTGAGAGATCTGGATCATGAGATCCATAAGTGGCATGTCTATTTATGTCCATCTTTGCTCCTTTTTGCCCCGGGAGAGTGTTTTTCCTTCTCCCAGGTTACCAGCCCAGCCACGTGGAGGCAGGAGCGGTGCCACCAGTGACCAAGCGGTTTAGAGGTTTAGTTATGTTAGTACGGATTATATATATATACACATGGAAAGAAAGGTGTATTTCCTTTCTGGATTCTACTTCAAAGCTTTTAAGTAAAGAATCACTTATGAAAAACAAAAAGAATAGTGACACTGGAAAATAAATATAACTAATCCACTGAGAAAGAACGCTATGTATCGCACACAATATCGCTTGGCACTCGGGGCCTGTTTCTTTTGTGGCTTCCAATTGATGAATTTTCTTGATTTTCTGTTTATAGATACAATACATATCAAAGAAAGGAAGCATGATCTTTGTTTTTCAAAAACAATTCATTACAATTCTTTCGGTTATGTTTGTTATGCCAAGAAACAGTTGCATGCATCTCCGCCCTCCTGAACATAGTATTCCAAGTGTGGTCTTACATTAGCTTATACAGGGTGTCTCAAAAATACACAGCATAACTTCAGGAATGAGTTCCTCATATGTAGACAATAAAAATATTTTATATCAACATAGTTCCGGAAATGCTTGGTTTCCGAGTTTTGAAGGTCTGTCTATGACACTTAACTGTTCACATCACCTTATAGTAATTGTTCAAAATGTCTACCTCCTGCCTGAATACAGGCCTCACATCGACATCTCACGGACTCGCAAAGATGATGCCAAATTCCTGGCATGTTTCGTATTGTCTCACAACTTGCCACAATTTGATTGCGGAGAGTTTCCACATCAGCTACTGGAGTCGAATACACCAATGACTTTAAATGGGCCCACAAGAAGAAATCTAGTTGGTTTAAATCAGTTGAGTGTGGAGGCCAGGCAGTTGGTCCACCTCTACTTATCCACCGACCAAGAAACCTTCGATTCAGGTAATTGCGGGCTACGTGGCTGAAATGCATGGGAGCACCATTGTGCATGAAGTGTACTTGCTGACGCATGATCAGTGGTGTGTCGTCCAAGAAATCAGGCACGTTGTTTTCCAGAAAGTTTCTGTATGCCTGCCCTGTGAGTTTGTTTGGAAGTACATGGGGCCCAAATAACTTATCGCCAAAAACACCCGCCCAGATGTTGAGGCTGAACCTCTGTTCGTGATGTGATGGAAGAATTACATGCTGATTTTGAAAGTTTTGGATTCCGTCTCGTGTGAACTGTGCTTCATCTGCAAATATCACTAAGGCAAGAAAGTGAGGAGTTGTACCACACTGCTGCAAGAACCACTGGCAGAACATTACTCGCGCAGGCAGTTGGTGTTCTCACAACACTCTCCAAATAGTTGAATGTTGAACAGCCAGTTGCATTGCTATTCTGCGTGTGCTGATTCCAGGAGTGGCATGCACAACATCCAAAATCTCCTCCTCTACTTCAGGAGGTCGTAGATCTTGGTCATTCTCTGTTGGCAGCACGAAGTGTAAAGGTCCCATGTTCACAAAGGCGGCGATGGATACCTTCAAACGTTTTCCTGTCTGGACATCTTTGTTCTGGGAACCTTTCGTGGTACAAATGATGAGCCTCCAGAGAATTGCCGTCCGCCAAACCTTACATAAAGTGCATATCCGCTTGCTCCTGATTTGAGTACAAGGTCGGAATGGAAAACCGCCAGATTCTGTCAGTACCTTGTGATGAAGGAAATCAACTGGGGGAGATAAGACATTATGGTTAATAACTCGGGAACCAAGCATTTCCGGAACGATGTTGATATAAAATATATTTATTGTCTACATATGAGGAACTCATTTCTGAAGTCATGCTGTGTATTTTTGAGACACCCTGTATAATGGGATTATGACATCATTACCTCTACTAGCGATTGTTCGATAAATCATTGATAGGATATTATGGGCCTTCCTTGCAACCTGTCTACAATGTTCAGAGTACTTCATGTCTGACCATATCGTAACTCCCAAGACCCTTTCCTTGACTGCTGACTTTAGTTCAAATCCACCGTGTATTTTGGGGTTACTGTTCCCCAGGTGTATGACCTTGCATTTTGCTGGATTAAAGCATAACTGCCACTTTTCTAACTATCCCTGAAGTCTATGTAAGTCATTCTGAAGAAGCTCTGCTTGGCAGCAATCATTAACTACTCTACCAATTTAGATATCATGCCCTCCATCCCTTCATCGATGTCATTTATGAAAATCAAAACAACAGTGGTCCTAATACTGATCCTTGGGAAAACCCACTTCTTACATCAAACCAATCTGAGGAATAATCATTTATCACAACCCTCTGCCTTCTACCCTGAAGCTATCCAGTTAAGGATTTTCCCTGTGTTTCAACCTTTTCCAGCTTATAAAGTAACCGCATATGTGGGACTGAGTCAAATGCTTTGCTGAAATCCAAATAAACAATGTCGAAATTATTTCCTAAGTCCAGCTCTTGAGTGATCCTGTCAAAATAGCTAACCAGATTAGTTAAACATGATTTTCCCTTTACAAAACCATGCTGAATATCCTTCAGAATTCCATTTCTATCTAAGTGATTCTGAATTCCACCCTTGATCATAGTCTCCACGATTTTCCCTACTACTGAAGTTAGACTAACCAGATAATTTCCCACTTCACTCTTAGAACTACCCTTATGTATTAGAGATACACTGGCACTTTTCCAATTGAGCGGAATCTGTCCTGAGTCGAGTGTTGCTTACAGAATTAGCCTCAATGGTTCAATGCACTAACTTGCCGCCTCCCTTAAGATTATAGGGAAAATGCCATCAACCCTAGTAGCCTTACTGGCCTGTAGTCTCGGAAAATTTTTTCATTAAATAAACATGTGAAATTTCAACATCATTAATTACATTTTTTTCATCTTCGCTCCCATAATTTTCCATTGACGTAAAGGGTTTTTCTTCTGTAAATATCGATGGAAAGTAACTGTTGAGTTCATCTGCAACTTCAGCTGGGGTATCTAATACTATCCCTTGTCAATTACATAAGGGTCCGATCTGGTTTGTCCTCTTCTTTGCATTTATATACGTGAAGAATTCCTTATCCCCTTTCTTTGCTCTCTTTGCCAGCGATTTCTCATAATCTGCCTCTGCCAGTCTAACCTTTTCTGTGGCACTATTACAGATCATTTTGTAGTTGTTATAGGCTTCAGTACTTTTTATTGCTCTGTAACTTTTCCATGCTGTCTTTTTCTGCTCAAGTAATCTGGCAATTTCATTATTCATTCAACTTGGAATCCTCCCTGGGGAGTATTGTTTTAATGGTATACATGAGGAATATTGTTGTATCCGAAAGAACAGGAATAATATATTGAACTGAAATATTTACAAACTATACAAATATTTAAAATATTTACAAAATACGAAACCATAATATTTATAAATATACAATATTCATTAATATACAAAAAATGTTACAATGGAAAATCAAATGTTAGACAGAGAATCACGTGCATGATGTTGATGAACATTAGCATTAGCTGAAGCTTTTGAAAGCAAGAAAGCAAGCTTATACAACTTCAGGCAAAAAAAAAAAAAAAACCCATCCTTCTCATTTCACCCATCTGGTTACTCCAAAAGTTTGTCTATTTCAGCCTTAAATGTATTTAAGCTATCAGCTTC
Source organism: Mastigoproctus giganteus (assembly GCF_048544385.1). Taxonomy (NCBI): domain Eukaryota; kingdom Metazoa; phylum Arthropoda; class Arachnida; order Uropygi; family Thelyphonidae; genus Mastigoproctus; species Mastigoproctus giganteus. The sequence goes on along the minus strand of NC_143583.1, from coordinate 31,018,202 downwards.
CACGAATTATACTGGGAATCAGACTGTTATATAAGAAGCAGTCATCACTGATCGGGCGCATAGATTTTGGGACCGCAAGTGGCTCTAGAGCCTACGAATTAGTTCTATTGGGAATAATATAAATAGAGACAGGGGTACACGCATTCATCCCCTCTTTGAGGCAGTAATCCTTGGAGGGGATGAACGTTTTCGCCTGGAACGCTCCCGAGCCGCTTCCGGTTCCAACATGTATGGGAACAGTACCGTTTAAGTGAGATGCAGCGTGAACCTGCTGGTATATAATGAGGCACCGCAGAATAGAAGTGCACTGTTGAGAAAGAAGGCAGAAGCCTTTGAAAGCTTCAGTTATTTTAGCACTTTTAATCTAGTATATTTTATTGCATTTTAATTCAGTATTTTATTATCATTTTATTTGTACATTCACTGTAAACTACATTTGTTTTATTCTATCTTAATTCAGTATTTTATTATCATTTTATTTGTACATTCACTGTAAACTACATTTGTTTTATTCTATCTTAATTCAGTATTTTATTATCAGTAACATTTTATTTGTATAATCACATTTATTGTGTTTGTTCTACTGTAAATTTATTGTAAATTTAAATATAAAGCTTTTTAAGATTTAGGTTTTCGTTTTTACTTCAATGGTTGGTGAGAAACGCTAAAAATCATAGTATGTTATATAAGATGAGAAACACATAGATTAGGCAGCAAACTCAAGTAAAGGACATTCTTATCAAAGAACTAAAATGGTCTTGGGCAGGACACATAGCTCAAAAACATGATGACAGATGGACTAAGAGAATAACAGAATGGTACCCAAGAGGAGCTAGAAGAAAACCTGGAAGACAATGACGGAGATGGACAGATGAAATAATTCATGAGTTTGTGGATAGTAAATGGATGGCCAATGCATAAAACAGAAGGAACTGGAAAGTTGCTGAAGAGGCCTTCATCCTGTAGTAGATTGATAATGGCTGATGATGATCAAACTTACACAACAATAGATGGAAGTCTGTTCCAGCAATCAACTACCTTCTGGCTAAAGGCAAACTTCTGCACATGTATTCTACAACTGTCTTTCGTCAATTTAAATCTACCCTCCTCAGGTTCTTAATCGGAGCAAGAGGAAGGATCCCATCAGCATTGAGCCTGCTCAAACCATTCAAGGCCATATACACCTCGATCAGGTCACCTCACAGGTGCCTAGTCTCCTGATGCTGCAACTTGCAGAACTTAAGCCTTTCTTCGTAAGTGCACCCCTTTGTTCCTCTCACTAATCTTGTTGTCCTTCTCTATTCTCACTAATCTTGTTGTCCTTCTCATTCTAGCAACTCTACATCCTTCCTTAAATGAAGCCTCCAGACTTTAAAACAGTGGGCTGGAGGGATAAACCTAAGGATACCTAAGCTAAGCCCCCACCTCGATGACACAAAACAATCAGAAAAGGGAGCTGCATTCACCTGTCAATTATTGTTGTCTTCCTCGCTTTCATCGAACTAACTGCCAGTGTATACTATACTGTATTTTAGCCAATATCACTATGTAATTATTTACCTGCATTTACCTTAATTGAAATCCAAGTATATATATCATATACTTGAATTTCAGTAAAGCTTTTGATACTGTTGCACATGGAAGACTGCAACACTTCAACTTCATCAAATTTATTTACCAAACTCCTAGCATTGGTGTACACGCAAGTATACATGCACCTGTTGCTATTCTTAGCTACCCTAACACAGCCCATGTATTTACTTGTTTCGCAATGACTCCCAGCAGTCTCTTAAATCCCCTACACCTTGTTTTCCAGGCTGCTGCTCATTCCAAATGAAGCAGTACAAGAATCACTTTCCCCCCTGCCAGTGGCTACTGTTAATCTATTAGTCCGTGTATCCCTCTCCAAGCTAGCAGTTTTCTGACCGACCTAACACTGCCCCAATAGCAACAGCAAATATTCTTGTACCCTTTCTATTTAAGTGTATCCCATCCCCGTAGAAGCAGTCTCTCCTGTTAACAAGCACAGACCAGGCTGAGAAAAATTCTACCCCTTGAGCCTTGCACAATCGCCAGGGCTGAATTGATTGACAAGGCTCTCATCATATACTCCCTCCTATCATGTCTGGGCAGAACTGCAGACACTTTCAATATACAAAATATAAAAGAAAAAAAAAATGTGAAAACAAGAAAAATCACTTTATACAATGTTTTTTGAGTTACAGCTGGTGATCCTCTGTCGGTAAGCATGTGCAATAGTACTCATAGAGGCAATTGACCCAAGGCCATGGATATGTAAGGTTCTGAAAACTTGTGGTGGTGGTGGTGGTGGCCATTTTGATGCCTGAAGCAGAAGGCTTTGGCACTGTTACAGACAATAAACAATAGTGAAAACGAAATGTTCATTGCTGAGTAAATTTAAAAGTTCAACTAAAACATATAGTCCCATGCAACTGAAGTACTTCATACCATTGTGAGGATAAATTATTTAAAGACTGTTTATGATATACAGTGTGATTCACTACCAGTGCGACAAACTTGAAGGAGGTGTAGGGGGCACAAAGACGAATCGGAATCACATAGCATTGCAGGGTCCGAAATGGCTTCGTCATGCGGTAGAGGACATTGAACGGGAGGTCGCGTGAACAGCGTTCTCGCTGGAAGTCAGCATTTGCGAACCGGTTCCTGAGGCAGTAGGACAGACGAGTATTCAAACATTGAACTGGCCGACATGCACCTTGCGTATGAAGCTGCGGACTGTAACGGGTGCGCCACTCTGCGCTTGTACCAGGAACGTTTCCCGCACAGGTGTGCTCCTCATCATACGATTTTCGCACGTGTGCACAGAAAGTTACGTGAGACTGGTTGTTTCATGAGAGGTACCATGATTCGAGAGCGAATGACGAGGACGCCAGACAATGAGGAGAATGTCCTATGTCTTGCAGAAGGCAATCCGAGTATGAGTACTCGAGCGATAGGCCAACGACTGGGTATTTCCCAATCCACTGTATGGAGGATACTGTCAACAAACCAAATGAGTTCATACCATCTGCAACGTGTCCAATCATTGGAGCCTGCGGATTATCCACTCCGGAGGACTTTTGCTACTTGGTTTCTTCAACAGAAATGGTTCGCAAATGCTGACTTCCAGTGGGATCGCTGTTCACGCGACCTCCCGTTCAACATCCTCTACCACATGACGAAGGCATTTTGGACCCTGCAATGCTATGTGATTCCGATTCGTCTTTGTGCCCCTTACACCTCCTGCAAGTTTGTCGCACTGGTAGTGAATCACCCTGTATATGTCTAATGACTAAAATGCATGACCAAGGAATGTTCTTTTTAGTGGCTCTAAAAAGAATTTTGCTTGCAATTTTCACTTGCAAAAATCTTGACAAATGCAAAGTACTGCATATGGGTAGAAGTAACCCCAGAGAAACGTACCAACTGTGTGGTACTACACTTAAGGTGGTAGAAAATGAAAAAGACCTGGGAGTAATTGTGCAGTCAGATATGAAGTTTTCTGAGCAATGCAGACAGGCTGCCAGGGCAGGTCATGGTGTTTTGTCAATGATATATAGGAATTTTGCTAGCAGGGAGAAGGAGGTGATTGTCCCCCTGTATAATGCAATGGTCAGGCCAAGCCTTGAGTACTGCATACAGGTCTGGAGGCCTCATTTTAGGAAGGATGTAGATTTACTTGAGCATGTACAGAGAAGGGCAACAAGATTGGAATGAAGGGATCCTCTTACCAAGAGAGGCTTAAGTTCTGCAAACTGCAGTGGCTCTAGACTAGGCATCTGCGCGGTGATCTGATTGAGGTGTATAAGGCCTTGAATGGGTCGAGCACGCTGAATTCTGATGGGTTCCTTCCACTTGTTCAGATTACGAACCTAAGGGGGCATAAATTCAAATTAAGAAAGGACAGATGTAGAATAGATGTGCAGAAATTTGCCTTTAGCCAGCAGGTGGTTAATTGCTGGAACAAACTTCCATCTGTCATTGTGGAAGTTGATAGGTTGAATAAATTTAAGGAGGAACTGGACAGGCATTTGGAGGGAATGGTGTGATTTTTTTTTTTTTTTTTTTTTGGCTGATGCTGCATAAGCTCATACACCTGCTTTCTTGCATCACATGCCACTACTACTACTACTTCTCAGAAAATCATCTGATGATTCTCTGCAGATTTCTCTGCTATATTTCAGTCCCAGATCTTGTTAATTAATTGTAAATTAATTAATGATGTTAAATTAATTTTAGTTTTATGATAAAAATTTAAATCATTGTTAAAACAAATGTGCCAATTGCATTAACTGATGCAATTAAGATTACTATTACATTATTTCATTTCCATGTAAATATTTCATCTGTTACCTCTATAACTTTCCCTTCACTTATCTGGCTCATCCTGAATATAATTATCTTCACTTTACTTAAATGTGACTATTATATTTCTTTACCTTGTGGCAGTGAGGACAACTGTAGGCTCCATTTACACAATGTATATGAACATGCTCTTTCAAAGCAACAATCTGATCAAATTCTTGCTTGCATATTGGGCATTCATAGAATTTCTTCTCTTCACTATATAAAAAAAAAGCATCAAGTTAGGTATACTTATAAGGACATGTTTTATGTTTAGTACAATATACTATCAGATTTTACACAAAATTAATCTTACTATAACAGCTAAGAAAATCTAAAAAACATCCATTATATCTGATTGACATTATAGCCAAATGGCTATAATGTCAATCAGATATAATGGATGTTTTTTAATCATTAAAAATCATTAAATCATTAATCATTAAATAAAGCACAAGAAAATCTATTATGTATTCACATTTTATCTCCATCAATTATATTAGACTTGTGTTATACATTAACAATCACTTATAGTTGCATCTTGCACATGTGTTACATATAGTTGGATCAACATTGATTATATAGGGAGTATCATAACACGTGGGACCAATTCAGGGATGGATATAGGTCCTAAAACAATAAAAGAAGTTCATGTAAACATAGGTCTGATTTTGCTTTGTTTCTGAGTTACAGCCATTTTTATATTCCAGCTATTCTTTCTACAAACTCTGTTAGCATAGCTGGCTCCATTCAACTGTTTACAAACAATGTTCAACATCTCACAGATGGCCTTTCTGATATTTATACGATCAAGATCTTGTAGTATCCTTTGAGTGATTTCAGTTAGTTCTCCTGACAAGGGCACTACATTTGGAGCTCATTATTAACATTTTGTGCATTTGCTGTGATAATGGAGGCTTATTCCAATCGAGATGGCAGCCATGCATCTAATGCATGGACTTGCTATATGTAATGCAGCCAAGACTTTCCTCTTCAGAAACTGGTTCATTTAGAAAATGAGTTTCAGACGGTGGTAGACATCTTCCAGAACAGCAAATCCAATAGACACTGAACTTTTGAGTAGATGCAGAGGTCTATGATAGCATTTGCAGACTTGCATTCAGGCACCAGGTGGTCATTTTGAGAATTTCCTGTAAACGTAAGCAGACAGTTACAGGAACACAAAAATAACTTTGAAACAAGGTGAAATCAGTCCTGTTTATATGAACTTCTTTTTTTTATTGTTTTTAGGTCCTAAATTCATTCCTGAAATGGGTCCCATATGTTATGATACATTTATTATATGTATATAATAAATGACTAATTTGGCTCTGTTGATGAAACTGAGGAGGAAATTTACAGTTCAACCTATGCCTAATTAATGCTCTGGAGGCAATTTAGAATTTTTATCATGTTATGGATGTATCAGATGAAGACTGATGCATAGTAAAAAGGAAGAGTAAAATGAATGAAAGTGAAATGCTCACAGTTATTCATGTCCTCTAATTCTATCCCAGAGCTACAGGACATAAATTGAAATTATGGGAAAAGGAGGGACTGTAAGAAGCTTTCTTTTAACAAGAATAATTAATGTTAATTACTAGAATAAGTTAATTAACAACTTTTTAACAAATTTATATCAATTTTTAACTGCTGTAAAGCCACTTTAGGGTCTGGCACCTTAACCTCTTGGCCACCTTGGCAGCCAGGATGGCCAAGTGATCAAGGCACTAGACCCTACCAAGATGGTGTCCTTATGGCAGTTAAAAGTTGATATAAATGTGTTAAAAAGTTGACTACAGATGTTTTATTACAATGTTGTGCATAATTAAACTTTCTGTGGCTGAGGGTTTGGGGGAAGTTCAAAGGAAAGCTGGATGGTACAGTCAGTCCTCATATAACACGTGTTTACACTACACTAATTCGATCATACACGATTTATAAATAGGGTAACGATTTCTTATATAACATGAACCGAATTCGCTTATGCATGATTCGCCTTTATGTTTACAAGAAATGGCAGTTGAACGCAGAATCACCCGAACTGAAAGCAACACAATAGGAATGAAGAGAAGATTACGAAAATGTATTTATGTTTTTATATCAGTGAAGGGGAAACACATTTCACCATACTATTGTAAAATTCCAGCTATCGGTATTATCGTAAATGCAATTAGATCGAGTTTACTACCAGTTTATAACAGATTCCACTAGCAGGAACGCAACTGGAAATTGTTTTTATTGTTTTATGGTAGTAACCCCCAGAAATGTGCTTTAGTAAAATGTGAGCTAGTGAGGTGTTAACAGAGTTGTCTCTGCCTTTACGGTGTTGTTTATTCAGTTGCTACATACTCACAGCTTTGTTTATGTGTATCAAGCGTGCCTCCTCATTTTGTAATTGTGCTTTATTCCTTAAACAAGATAGCTCCTTAACAAATCCATGCATAATTATAAACCCTTGAGAGCTAGATTGCATGAGCAGATTCTCTTCTTCGAGAGGAAGCAACAAAACAAGCAAACGGTTTAGTTTGTGATCTCCTCTCATTTTGGTTTGTAAAATGATATAAAGCAATATGAGATAACCTGAAATTAATATAATTTTACCACTGAATTTGTATTGAATTAAATAACATTTTAAGCTTCTTTACCGTAATTTATACTTATATTATCTACTGAATTTAAATGAAGTACATGTGAAAGGAATAAAATAAAGATATTACCTATTAAAAAAATCTAATAATATTAAAAATGAGTAAAATACTTAAAAGGTGTGAAAAGGAAGCGTCCTGGTGAAGACTCTACAGATTCAGAGAGAAAAAGAGACGCAATATCGATAAACAGAGGCGGACTGGATCAAAAATTCTTACCCGGGAAAATCTGTAGTGGCCTCATACTAGTGTTTATGGCCAAAATCACACTGGCCTCCAACACACCACGATTTTCCTGGTAAGGCTTATGGCCAGTCCACCTCTGTCGATAGAGAAAAAAATATGAAATTGTGAAACACTTTGAGCAAAATTAAAGACCATGTGATATTGCACGTGCTACAGGCCTAAATGAGGTTTGGCGGCTCCGTAGCCAGGTGGGCAGAGCAGCAGTGCGTAGCACATTCTTCTTGATTAGACTGGGGTTCGTTCGAGCCCGTGAGCCACCAAATATGGAGGATGTGGAAAGGTCAGGGAATGACCACCGCATATCCCCGGAGCAATATGGCCTTAGTTGCTAATGCTCCAAACAACAACAAACAAACCTAAATGAGGCAACGCTGAGAATTACAAATAATGCAGAGAAAATAAAAACTTTCATAGCAAGAACAACTCAAATTGTAATTAAAATCGATTGGATTAAGACACAAAGAATTGGAAGAGATGGAACAGCTGTCATCTGTTTGGATAGAAAATCAAACAAAAGATAAGTTTGCTTATCTTTTGTTTGATTGCAGACAAAAGCAAAAGCATTAGCAATATTTTATTACGCAATAGTCATAATAAAATACATAAGTATTTTATTACGATAATTTATTGTGTTTGGTAATGTTTTGGTTACAAATGTGTGTTCAATCTTGGGTGGTCGGCACCTGACCCTATTTTCCCCGTAGGGCCTGTTGTTTTCATTGCACGAGGGGTTTCTAGGAACACAATTATCGTGCTATACAAGGATCGACTGTACTTATTTAAGGAGAGAAATGCACAAGTATTATTTTATTTTATGTATATATATATATTTTTTCTTTTGGCTGTTGCAAAAAAATTCTGGGGCTTCCTTGTGCCATATGGCCAAAATATGACAGCAGCAACAATGAAATAAAAATTCATATGGATATTTATGTCACACCAGCCAAAAAAATTTCAGAGTTAATATATGAGTGTGTGTGTGTGTGTGTGTGTTTGTGTGTGTGTGTGTGTGTGTGTGTGTGTGTGTGTGTGTGTGTGTGTGTGTGTGTGTGTGTGTGTGCACGTGCAAGCAAGAGTCAGAAGTAGAAAGGAATCGCCAAGAAAGAGAACAATGATGATATTTCAGGATCCTGGGTGTGCCAAGCCCATATTCACTAAATGTGAGCCCATGGGGTGAATGTGGCCATAGCATTTATTTTTACAGATAAAAGTGACTTACATATTTGTAAAAACATGCTTAAAAAGTTATGTTATCGCTGGAGTTTAAAGCAGTCATCATATGAAGTGTGGTTAAAAATGTTGGGCAACTGACTTTGTATCTTAAAATTGTGGTATCATAGTGAGTTGCGACTTGTTACAACATGCTTTGCGTCTAATCTATACATAGTAATGAATCTCTGTAGTCAGACTATTAGTTCATACACATGGAATTGAAGATGTTTTATGCATTTCATTGCATTTTAAAATGAGTGAATTTTCTGAGCAGTAAATTTGTCAAATTTTGTGTTATAAAAACAAAATTTGACAAATTTTGTCAGATACCCATGAAATGTTAAAAACAGCTTTCGAAGAAAATTCTGCATATCATTCATAGATTTTTCAATTGTTTGCAAAGTTTGAAGAGAAGAAGAAGAAGAATCTTTACTGCAATGCTTAGAATGATAATTTACATAATAGTAGTTGCAACAGTTGGTCACGGCACAGTGGTCAGGGGTTAACAATGTACTACAGAGACATTATTGCCTCAATAAAGCATAAAATACATATATAAATAAATAATAAAATAATATATAAGTTAAATAAAGTACAGAAAAATGGTGAAATGACTTGAGTATACTACATAATATTGTTATAGAACATTACGTGAGTGTACAAACCATTTGCTTCAAAAATACATACTATAAGGATTATATAATATCGGTGTAAATACACCATAGTTAACCCATAGATTTGAGCTACGATTGTAGCGTAGAAGGTATCGTTTTAATTGTATCTCATAATGTGGTTGCCTTCACAACAAGATAGCTACTATTGAATTACTTCAAATAAATAACGCTTCGCTAGTAGAGAAGGCTACTGTTATTTATTTTCAGCATACCACCACCACCCAGACGATCGTTTCGAAGCTATTTGGCTTCGTCATCAGTGGGCGGGTAGGTAATACAACAAGTCATCTCAGTTGCGAAGTTATATCCACATTATGAGAGATGCCAGAAGGGTGTGGTGGTAATGTATTTGGAAAATTAAAGGCACTAGGCATAATCCTTATGGGTTTTGATAATTAACTATATAATATCGGTGTAAATACACCATAGTTAACCCACAGATTTGAGCTACGATTGTAGCGTAGAAGGCATCGTTTTAATTGTATCTCATAATGTGGTTGCCTTCACAACAAGATAGCTACTATTGAATTACTTCAAATAAATAACGCTTCTCTAGTAGAGAAGGCTACTGTTATTTATTTTCAGCGTACCACCACCCAGACGATCGTTTCGAAGCTATTTGGCTTCGTCATCAGTGGGCGGGTATGCCTTCTACGCTACAATCGTAGCTCAAATCTATGGGTTAACTATGGTGTATTTACACCGATATTATATAGTTAATTATCAAAACCCATAAGGATTATGCCTAGTGCATTTAATTTTCCAAATACATTACCACCACATCCTTCTGGCATCTCTCATAATGTGGATATAACTTTGCAACTGAGATGGCTTGTTGTATTACCTACCGGCCCACTGATGACGAAGCCAAATAGCTTTGAAACGATCGTCTGGGTGGTGGTGGTACGCTGAAAATAAATAACAGTAGCCTTCTCTACTAGAGAAGCGTTATTTATTTGAAGTAATTCAATAGTAGCTATCTTGTTGTGAAGGCAACCACATTATGAGATACAATTAAAACGATGCCTTCTACGCTACAATCGTAGCTCAAATCTATGGATTAACTATGGTGTATTTACACCGATATTATATAGTTAATTATCAAAACCCATAAGGATTATGCCTAGTGCATTTAATTTTCCAAATACTATAAGGATATACATTGAAGTGCATAATTATATACATAGTTGATTTGGATTAAGAGTATACATCACTCAAGACTCATATAATAGTTGTAGCCTTGGCCACCCTGCTGAGGTACTCTTTTCCTATATTTTCGATTTTGACAGAACTTGTTGAAGCTGACATCTAAGTCCTGGGCTAGAGATAGCATCTGCTGTGGAAGAAACCGGTCTGACAGGTGAAGGCATCTTAGCAGAGGGCATGGCTGGGGAGTTGCTTGTAGATACGTTGCTGGGATCCTCCATGCACAGTTGTCATAGAAAGATGGGGGGGGGGGAGATGAGACTGGTCATGAGCTTGACTGTTGTGATAAGCCTCCTTTCATTAATAAACTACATGAACCTTGGGAGAATACTGGTTGGGTGTAGAGGGAGATGCAGATGCCCAAATTTATGCAGCATAAAGAAGTGGAGGATACCACTTCTTTATGCTGCATGAGGGCTGCTTGTTCAATGAATTTCACTCTTGCTGCCCTTCAACCTCAAAAAGAAATGATTCAATCATGCATGGTCATGATCTGATCAGGAGTGACTGACATTTAATTAGCTGCAAAGTTGCCACTGAAGACTATTTTCCTCCAGTTTAAAAATTCATTTCGCCTTTGTGGATTTCTTTCTTTTTTTTTGTGATCTCATAAGCATCCTTGGCAATCTAATCAGAGACATGATATCTAGCTTTTAATTTTGATAAATAATTGAGTTATCTGATGCTCAATATTAATATAAAATATATTGGTATTCCACTTACATTGAACAAGAAATAAAGAAGATGGCTATTAATTTTATATTTGAAATTATACAGATAATTTTCAGATGTATTGTAGTGCTTTCTGTACTGGTTATTCAGTGAATGAATTGCTGTTCTTCTTGGCTGCTAGAGGGCCAGTCTAGTTAGTTGAGTAATTTTTGTGCTCTGTCATTTTGTCTCTACAACAGTGGCTTACCGGAACCTGCCAAACTTTCAATATTGTTCAGCAGTAGTCCAGTGTTCAGAGAAGATAATAAGATGTTCTTGAATACAAGGCTCCAGAGATGAGTATTTTTAATTTTACATTTTAACTTCTGCATGCATAGCCGATACTCACTGAGTCACTTCCTACTGCCTGCTGTCATAACCTAGACATAAATAAGGTGATCGCTAACCATTTGTCTACTTGACTGCCTAAGGACATTGTCTTCCTGGGCTATTGTTCTCCTGTTATTCAATGATCTCCTCCCTCGGGATACACCGTGAAAGTAATCACTGACCTAACTGTCCCAGGAGAAAAATTTAAAACTGTTTCTTGACCTAAAAATAACCCATAAGATGCAATGTAAAAATCCATTCTTCCCCACTTCCACCGCCAACATAAACGAGCCCAATAATTTGCCTGAGGATTGTGCGGCTCTGTTGTTGGACATTGACATATGATCATTTTGGGTGCTCTACTGAGCTGTATAGAGAGCCCTGCTAGTCTGGATTCCCTTTAACCTGAATTTCCAGAGCTACACCCTAATCATGTCAGACAACGAAAGTAACATTGCTGAATGTCAGCCAACTGTAACTCTTACTAGTGTAAGAGTTGACATAGCCTTACATAAGAACCAGGACAAATTTGAAGATCTTAGACCAGGGCCTGCTTGTAAGAAATGGGTGGAAAAGCCACCAAAACCAGATAATGACTTTCCATCAGAACTTGACACCCAGAATGAAGATATTGAAGACTCGCCATCTCCCCAAAGAAGAAGGGTCCTTCCATGATAATTTTTGATGTGAATAGAGAAATCACTCCCGAACAGATTGTCGAGGAGATTACACAAAGAAGCGTTCAAGACATCCCTGACTGCTCTGATTCCAGCGAGTGCATCAAGCTCAAGTACCACACTAACATAAAATCTGCACTTCTATGCAAATAGATGGTTGAACTGTCACTCAAAGCGTGGCTTGCCTTAAGACCACAGAATTGCATCTTCATTGGATGGGGCAGCCACCACTTTAGAGAGCATGTACCTGTACCAAAATGTTTCAGGTATTGCAGATTTGGGTACAACCCACAGTTGCTCCTAGGCAGAGATAACCTACTGTGCCTAAAAGGGTCACAGCTTCAACTCATGTCCCAACAAAAAATCTAATCCCATCTGCACTAACTGTAAGAGTGCCAAGATGGAAGCCAACCACTCAATACGAGATAGTAATTGCCTGATCAGGGCCAAGAGGTTCCAACAACAAAAAGGCAATTATGTATATGCGGAAAAAAGCATATAATACCAATTCATTGGTATTCCTTCCAGATCAATGCTCAACGTGCTCAAGCAGTTGTAGACCAGATAAGACTAAAAGCTGATAAAGAGAATGTAGATGAAATCCTCCTCCAGGAGCCCTACATGCACTCAAAATGTTTTAACAGGTATCCTCTAAAATAAAAAATTATTCAAGAAGAAAATGATAGTCAATGGGCAGCCATTGCTATCTGCAATCCGGATATAACAGTCACAAAAATCAACTCCCCTTTGCTCTGCTTGGGCAGTGTGTGCCTATATTTGGCCTTCTTGGAGAATGTCACCTTATTTTCATGTACTGCTGCTGAGAGGAGGACATTATGTCATCCATAAGATACCTGCAACTAGTCCTAACTACTCTTGCCAATTCCAAGATTATTTTGGGAGCTGACGTGAATTGTTGTTCACCAGCATGGTTCAGCATGACAGAAGATCATTTGGGCTTTCACAATGGTCAGCACTTGGAGGAGTTCCTTTCTAATTCACATTTCAATGTGTTAAATCAGCCTCATAACCTTCCTACTTTCTGTAATACCCTGTGGGAGTCAACCATAGATATTACCATCTCAACATGGTCCATCTCCCACAAAATCTCTGGATGGTGAGTTAACAATGCATGGACCACCTTCAACCTTAATAGCTCCATTGATATATCATACCTATCACCTGTTATGGCATCAAACAGACAAACTGGAACCAATTTACCACCTCCCTGCAAGCATCACTCCAGGATCCAGAAACAACAGAATTCCAGAACCTTGATGTAGACAGACACCAGAGAAAACTAACCCAGTTAATCACAAATGCACGTGACCAATTGATCAAGAAAAAGAACCACCATGGTGGTGCCCTGAACTTTAACGGCAGTGATGCAAAGTTCAAGCAAAGAGAAGGGCATTTCAACGTGCCCGCTCCACCTGGCCTATACATGAGGTCAAAAGCCTTACACGAAGACCATCGATGAGCAAGAAATGCATATACTACACTCATCAGACAAAGAAAAAACTTCACGGGAGCACCTAATTTCCAAAATTGGTAATCCTGAACCGGGGGGATATTGTATCACCACTAACAAACTCCCCAGGGGTCACTGCCTGTATTGTTACCTTAGAAGGAATTATATCCACCTCGTTGCACCAGTCAATATTAAGCAAACTGAGCAACAAACACAGATAATTAAAGAAAATGACTCATACCACAGTACTGAAGAACCTTTTCCCACAGATTTACAGTCAGCTCTGAACTGGAACAAAGAGAGGAAGTGCCCTGGCTTTGATCTCCTTGAGTCTGAAATAATAAAACAGGTTGTTCAGCTGACTGGAAATTAGCAAAAACACGAATAATATTAAAGAATCCAACCAAACCACCAGGATCAGGTAATTGCCTTACTGCCTGTCCTCAGCAAGATATTCGAGTGACTTCTCCATCTAAGACTGGACAAACATTACAGCAATGCAGACCTATATTCCAGCTGACAATATGGCTTCTGAACTGGCCACTCAACTGTGGATGCCCTACAACACTTCATAGCAGCAGCCACATCTACTCCAATCAAATTCTTCCTGGTTATTGCTGTTGATTTAGCACGGGCTTTCGACAGGTTCCAGTGGCCAAGTGTCTTAGGTGCCAAGCTCTGTCCTGGGACCTTTCTTATGGAATTTTGTGTTGGACAAGCTCCTTGACATGGACCTGGGCTGTTTCCGCCCAGGCTTTTGCTGATGATCTTGAGCTGACTCCAGAGCATCTCTCGAGACCTCCAGAAATTGAGCCATGCAGAGCCTCCAAGACTGGGCCAAACACCAACAACTCTGGATATCTGCATCAAAACTCAGTCCATCCTGCTTAAAGGACATCTACAGCCAACCAGATAGCATTATAGGTTAAACTTGCCAGTTCTACCATAAAGCTAGTTACTGAGTTAAAGCATCTTTGAGTTTTTCTAAACTCGAAACTGTCCTTCCAACTTCATCTCAACAAAGTCAGGAATAATACAGCTCTGGCTGCTTGTGTTAGTAGGAGGGACTGGGGACTGAACAACTGCTCTCTCTTGCCCTCTTATACAACTGTCTTTACTCCAGTGGTGGCTTATGCAGACGGGATCTGGATACTCACACAGCATAATCAGTATCCAAAGAAAGCTAGCATCAATACAGAGATCCATCACACATGCTTGCTGCATGGTGAGTATCCTTGCCCTTCAGGTCATGGCAGGCATTCTTCCCATGGATTTGGAGGTCACTTATTAGGGATTCAACTATCATCTATCGAAGGGCTTTCCTGGGATTCACCTGCAGCCCCACCAACGATATCAAAGCAGAGAAAAAGCGTTGTCTGCTGTACCTCCAGCAGACCTGGCAGAACAGATGGCTTGAAACAATGAAAGGCCAAATAAAAAAATTTATTCCAAACTTTAGCCAAGTTTTCCTCAAATCTTCATTCTGGTTCTCTCCTGGTCTCCACACTACATCTTGATAACCGGTCATGGCTCCTTCAAGGATAAATTAGCATCAATGGGAATCATACAGGATCCACTCTGACATTGTGGCAAGTTTGAAGATTGGAATCATATCATTTATGATTGCCCCAGCTACGATGATCTCCAATGCACCCTTTTTTCAGAAATTTAAGATGTTATTTGGTTTTTAGGAGCATTAGCAACTAAGGCCATATTGCTCCTGGCATATGCGGTGGTCATTCCCTGACCTTTCCGCATCCTCCGTATTTGGTGGTGACGGGCTCGAATCTTGGTCTAATCAAGAAGCGTATGCTATGCACTGCTGCTCCTTCCCACCTGGCTATGGAGGCGCCTACAGAAATTTAAGAATATCCCTCGAGGACAAGAATATATCTACATCAATGATGCACATCGTTACTAAGCCTTCTCCCGTTTTGTGCAGAATCTATTTGAACGGCAAAAAAACCCTGCTCACTCACCCGCCAAATCAAAACAATGGTATTGAATAGGCTTACTGAAAAGTTCCTTGATCTACTTCACCTGAATGTACACTTACCAGACTATTTTCATTTCTGGACTCGAAATGAAAGATACCCACCGTATCGACTTATCTCTGGACTTGTCCCTAGATGTGGCACCTACTGGATTGATCCTATCTCTGGACCTGGTTTCTTAATCCAGGAATTGGAAACCACAAATCTCTGCTGAACCTGTTTCTCAGGGTGGCATGTAGCTAACCCAGTCCTTGGACTGCATAGGATTCATGGCCTATATCGACAACAATTCCAAAGGCAATCACACCTAGCACTCCCGCT
The DNA here is from genome assembly GCF_048544385.1 of Mastigoproctus giganteus. NCBI lineage: Eukaryota > Metazoa > Arthropoda > Arachnida > Uropygi > Thelyphonidae > Mastigoproctus > Mastigoproctus giganteus. The sequence goes on along the minus strand of NC_143583.1, from coordinate 31,002,347 downwards.
GTATGGCTTTTCTTCCTCTTCTCCTTTTGCCTGGTGGAGCTTATATTTCACCTTTAAGTGTGGGGGGGGATGCCGTCATCTATATCCCTTCACTCTTATTTTCCCTTCTTGTGTTACACTCTACCTTTTTTTTTTTTTTTTTTTTTTTACTTGTTCTCCATTCAGGAAGCTCAGGCGACCCTGGCGGAGACCAGCCAGAGAATAATAGGCAGGCTGCTTACCTCATAGCAGTGTGTATGGGCAAAATAGGGTTCCATCAGGGGGCCCTGTGACCAAAAGCCAGAACAGAACCCACCACAACACTTTACATATACAACACACAACACTTTTCTCGCTTTTACAGTGTCTGTATTTCATCACAAGAGTGCTTATGCTGCAGATGTGGGAAGCTACTGGTGGCACCTGACCCCCAAACACTATGTACACTGGTTCTTATTACACTTAAACTTCAACTTCAAAAAATGTAATAAGGATAGCAATTCAGTCACTGAAAAAGTCATACAAGAAGTGTATCACAAAACCTCTGGGAATTATCTATGTTCCTTCCTTCCAGAACTTAGACAGATTTTACTATTCTCAAAAATAATAACTGTATTTCGGGCATTAAATAATGTTCTGCATTTTCGAGAATAGCAAATTCACTATTCTCAAATATAATAACTGCATTTCGAGCATTACATATTTCTGCATTTTACTGTAGTAAAATGCAGAAACATTAATAGTTGACTCACCTATGTCCCCTCCTCCCCCAGTCACTCAGTGCTTTCAGCAGTAAAACTGCCTACACTAATTCTTCTACAATGCAACATAAGCGAACATTAGCAGAAAAGCAAGCTTATGCAGCATCAGCCATAAAAAAAAAAAAAAACCCGCTCCCATTTCACCCCTCCGTTCATTCCAAATAGCTGTCCAGCTAAGCCTTGAATTTATTTAGGCTGTCAACTTCCACAACAAAGGATGGAAGTTTGTTCCACCAACCAACTACCCGCTGGCTAAAGGCAAACTTCCGCACATCTATCCTACAACTGTCTTTCCTCAATTTGAATTTATGCCCTCTCAGGTGATTATTCTGAGCAAGAGGAAGAATCCCATCAGCATTGAGCATGCTCAAACCATTCAAGGCTTTGTACACTTCAATCAGATCACCTCGCAGGTGCCTAGTCTCCAGACACTGTAATTTGCAAAACTTAAAGCCTTTCTTCCTAAGAGCAACCATTTGTTCCATTCACTAATCTTGTTGCCCTTCTCTGTACTTGTTCCAACAGTTCTACATCTTTCTTAAAATGAGGCCTCCAGCCCTGTATACAATACTCAAGGTGTGGCCTTGACGTATCAACCACACAGCTTCCATATGTAGTACTTTACATTTGTCAATATTAAACTTCATTTGCCACCTCTCAGCCCATCTGCTCAACTTTTCTAGATCCTGTTGCAGCAGCAGCAGCAGCGTACTATCGTTAGTGTCCTTAACAATCCTGCCAACCTTCGTATCGTCTGCAAATTTGGACATTAAGCTTGATATACCATCATCAATATTATTTATAAATACAGAAAACAATAAAGTACCTAACACTGAACTCTGAGGGACTCCACTGATACCATTAGTCCACAATGAGAAGTGTCCATTAATTACCACTCTCTGTCTTCCCCTCAACCACCCCTTTATCCATAGCAGCAATTTGCCTCCAATGCCACACTGCTCCAATTTGTTCAGTAGTCTTCCATGAGCAACAGTATCAAAAGCCTTTCTTTCTTTTTTTTTTTTTTTTTTTTTGTCCTCACCTTTTTCCCATTATTATAGGGGGTCAGCGTTTTTTTTTATTTTTTTGGCATGCAATTTTTACGGCTGGATGCCCTTTCTGACGCCAACACTCACCCTTTATCCAGGCTGGGAATATGCGGTGGTCATTCCCCGACCTGCTACATCATCCGTATTTGGTGGGTACGGGCTCGAACCCCGGTCTAATCAAGAAGCATATGCCATGCACTATTGCTCCTGCCCACCTGGCTACAGAGGCACCTATCAAAAGCCTTTCTAAGGTCCTAATATAAAATATCAAAGTTATTCCCTACATCCAGGTGACCACATCATAGTATCCAATGAAATTTGTCAGACAAGACTTCCCCTTAACAAAACTATGCTGTGTCCGAGCTATAACTGAAGTCTTGTCTACGTGATCCTGCAGTGCTTCTTTAACCAGTGCCTCCATTAATTTTCCTGGAACAGACGTTAAGCTCACAGGTCTATAATTACTTGTGTCAGCCTTTGATCCTCCTTTGTGAATTGGGGTCACATTTGCATATCTCTAGTCCATGGTTACCTCCCCCGAGACCAAAGAAGCTCTCCTTTAATATAACTGGATAGATCCCGTCCACCACAGGTGCCTTCCTTAAGTTTAACTTTAACAATTTCTCCTCCATTTTGCTCTCAGTTATTACAAAATCACTTAGCTCCCTGTCAGAGTTTGATAAGCGTCTGGCACTCCCCTCATTCAATAACTCCTCATGTGTGAATGTAGATGCAAAATACTCATTCAATTTATCAGCTACCTGAGCATGATCATCAATAGTCAACCCTTCTATGTTAAGTGGTCCAATCTGATTCAGCCTTTCCTTCTAGAGTTTACATAAGTAAAGAACTCTTTGCCAAGGATTTCTCGTAATCTGCCTTCACCTGCCTAACCTCCTTTGTGACTTGATTACAGACTAGTTTATATCGCCACAGGCTTCTCTGTCACATGATACTTTATATGCATCCCATACATTTTTCTTCTCTGCCATGAGCCTTATTATTTTATCTGACATCCATTTAGGCAGTATTTGAACAGTATTTCTTAGTTGGAATGAAAAGCCTAACAGCCTCCAAAATTGAGTCTCTAAAGGCTTCCCATTTAAATTCAACGTTGGTAACATCATCAGTTGATCCCACTGTAGTCATCTTTACGAAAGCAAAAGCCCTTCTCTTTATCCTTCATGGTAGTTACATCTTTAAGTAATTCCTACATCAGTACATTATGATCACTGTCACCCAGTGGTTCCTTTATCTGAAAATCCCTAATGCATGAATAATCACTGCTGATAATCAGATCAAGAGTATTACTCCCTCTAGATGCCTCCCGAACATGCTGATGTAGAAAACAATCATCCAATAAATCCACAAAAGCCTTGCTAATGTGTGAGTGACCAACTCACAAATTGCAGTCAATATCTGGGAAATTAAAATCCCCCATTAGAAGACTCTCTGATTTACTGGTCCACTCTATTTCCCTGTACAGTTTCTTGTTATACTCATCAGAGTCATTAGGCCTATAACACACTCCTACTCTTAATTTTGATCTCCCAATGCTTATGTCACACCAAACTGTCCAGCGATGTCAACTGGCTTCACTTCCTTGGATTTTATGTGTTTCTTAACTAATAGCATAACCCCCTCCTCACTTCCTATCCTGTCTATCTTTCCTGTACACATTGTACTCCCCAAATTCCAGTTCTGCATTCCTTATATCTGTGTGACATCACGTCTCTGATATCCCAACAATATCTGCCTTTGATGTTTTGAGCAATAACTCAAATTCATCAAATTTATTTACCAAACTCCTAGCATTGGTGTTATATGCAAGTATACATGCACCTGTTCCTATTCTTTGCTACCCTAACACAACCCATGTGTTTACTTGTACCGTAATGACTCCCAGTAGTCTCTGAAATGCCCTGCATCTTGTTTTCCAGGCTGCTGCTCATTCCAATAGAAGCAGTGCAAGAATCAGTTTCACCTCTGTCAGCAGCTACTGTTAATCTATTAGTCCTTGTATCCCCCCAAGCTAGCAGTTTTCCGACCCACCTAACACTGCCTCGATAGCATAAGCAAATATTCTTGCTCCCTTTCTATTTAAGTGTATCCCATCCCTGTATAAGCAGTCTCTCCTGTTAACAAGTACAGACCAGGCTGAAAAAAATTCTAGTCACGGCTCTCATCATATACTCCCTCCTATCATGTCTGGGTAGAATTGCAGACACTTTCAAATTCAACCCTAATTCACGGCTTTTTTTTCAACAGTAACCTGTACTTGTTAAGTAATTCCACTGGTCTCCTACTCTTAATATCATTAGTGCCAACATGTTCAACAATATCACATTTTGTGCCCTTAAAAGTTGATATTCACTCTACAACGTCATAAACCTTGGCCCCTGGCAGACATACCCTGGTTCTGGTCCACCTATCCTTTTTACATACCATGTTCCCTGTTTCCCTGACAATAGAGTCACCAACAACTACTAGTTGCACTATATGTTGCACTATAAAAGAATTACTGAAGACGATACACACAAACAAATTAATTACATGATTACTCAAAAAAAAATGCTGAATTCTAGAATTGAAACTGATACAAATAATAATGAGATCAGAATAAAACAATTGTATGATTATGCAGTGGAAAAGAATACTGCACACTGAAATCAAAATGAGAGTAAGTGTTTGTCCCTCAGTTCAATTTGGATCCAAATTACTCAGATTACTGATCAATGGAAGATCTCAAATTAAATGGAAAATATGAATTAGACTAAATTAGGAAGATATTTAGAATTCCAGCCCTACAGGTGCAGGTACCAATCATGTCCAACAGTTTTAAATGTGATGGAGGACTACTGTCCTCCACATGCCAGCTAACCCATTGGTAATAAGAACAGGGAAAAAATATTGTCTGCAAAGAGGCATTTCCACAGAGATTTTGGGCATCCGGTTGTGTCCAGTGTGGGGGGGGGGCACTCTCAATTCTCATCAGATGGCTGCTGAGAGGGGGAGTATACATGATGAACTTATAAACGTTTGGCAAGACAGATGGAATTGTTCTGAGAAAAAGGCAGGGAGACATGTTTCTGCCCTCTGTCTCAACAGTAAATTTTAAATAGTGGGTACAATTTAATATGAGTGCATGTTTTCTCTTCAAGGGGCATGGATTGAGGTCCAAGCTGAACCGGTCTGGCTCAGTCCCCTCTGATTTGTGTGAGTGTGGGGCGATGGAGATGGGCTTTCATGTTGCCCTCTATTGTCCAAATTATGAGGACATTAGATCCAAGTTAGTAAGAAGCACTTTTGTTCTTAATGAGGATTCTCTTGCAGAGTTATTTTTGGATAAAATTTTATATAAATTTTTTTTAGAGTTTGTAAATAATGTTTTTAAAAGAAGGGCTAAAATTCTATCTATGAACGTACCTCTGTGAGGTAACTGAATGCCTAAACTGCTGTAGCTCTTCTTTGCTGTTCATGATACACACTTCATAGGTTTTAATATTATATTGTTTAGATAGATAGGTTTTATAGTGAATTTTATTTAAATTTATTTTTAAATTTAATTGTAATATATTTCATTCAACCAATTATGAATGGAAATGTAAATATTGTACATACAGTTTTTATAAATATTTATATTTTGTATATATATATTTTAGTTGACCCATTAATCTCAGGGCAAAACAAAAATTAAACAAGAATGTAATTAGAGCATATGGACTTCGGTCCTGGAGGCCCATTTTAGTGAAGTGCCTAAGATGAACATGTCCTCCACATGACAACTTAAGTGGTAACATAAGATCTGGGAATGTGACATATTTCAGAAAGTTTGTGTCCCACATAAATAAATCCTCATTTATGAGGATAGCATAAATGAGTAGAGAGTAGCAATTTCTCACACATCAGGGTCGCCGTCAATGTGCTTCTGTTGACCAAATTTTTGTCTCTTCCACATTGCTCGTAATGAATTATGGGCTGTGACTTGGAAACAAAGGCCCAGTTTCTCAATGGAAGACACTCTAAACCTTCAATCATGATTACGATAGGTAGATTGTTAGTTATTTTTAGAGGGCTGTAGAATCCCCTTAAATTCTATGAAAATTCAAGAGAAGAAGAAGAAGAAGAACTCTTTATTGCATACAAAACGTACATGCCATAAACAATACCCTTCACGGCTAAACGCCAGGGGCCAAGGTCTGAAGAAAAATTTGCTGGAAGAATCCAACGCTGAACCTGTTAATGCCAGCAAAAGTTGGTTTGATAGGGTCCAAAAAAGTGATGTAACTTGCATAACACTGCTACTCAGGGGGAAATGGAGTGCTGATGTGGAGGGGATCGAAATATTTAAAAAGAAGGTTCCTTCAGGCATTATTTCCACAAGGTAAATATAGTATATAAGTTTCCATAATTTTAAGAGATAGGTTTTTTGCATTTTCTTGAACAAATATTTATGTTTCATTGCATAATTTATGCATTTAAAGTTAATATTCACTTAGTACTTTGTTTTTATGGTGCGACAGATACCTACTGTTTTTTATGTTTGAATTATTCTAGAAATCATATATTATGGAATAAAACCTCCAGTCACAGTGTACGAGTGTATATATATATATATATATATATATATTGGAGAATAATAAGAAATAATAAAGTAAATATGGTAATGCCTGAAGTTAGGTATAAAATGTAACTAATAAGAGATATGCAAGGTAAGTCAAAAGCAGCTCCACAGTTTTATAAGCTCATAACTTGTGTATTTTGAACTTAGCAATTACCAAAAGGAAACCAAATTCTTGAAATTTATTGGTTACTATATCAATGGTAGGCACACATTGTTTATTTGTTATTTGGTTTTTAGGAGCATTAGCAACTAAGGCCATATTGCTAGAGGAATATGCGGTGGTCATTCCCTGACTTTTCCGCATCCTCCGTATTTGGTGGTGATAGGCTCGAACCCCGGTCTAATCAAGAAGCGTGTGCTACGCACTGCTGCTCCTTCCCACCTGGCTACGGAGGTGCCTGGTAGGCACATCTCAGTGTGCTTACCATTAGTCATGCAATACATATCCCAAAAGTCAACATTCTGCAACACGTTTTAGCATGTTACGCAATCAGTAGCAACTTTGATTATGTTCTTCAGTTAGCATAAATAACTCAAAAGTGTGAAGTCCAGTGATTAGAGTGGCAAGAGAATCAGACTAACTTGACTTGTCCACAAAACTGAAACTTCATATCAGAAATTTATGAAGAAATGAAGAAAGAAAAGAAGAAATGAAGCAAGAATTGATGGAATACCTCAATATTTCCTCTAGAGCTTTTTTGAGAAAAAAATTCTTCAGCACCACTATTATCAGAAAATTTACATGAATTGAAGAATGTAATCAGAGCAACTATCGAACGCATAAAAAAAAAAAGCCTGACATGTTAAAGTGAGAAAGCAATACACTTGATCTGATTATTAGCAGTATCACTTCATGCATTAAGAATATGCAGACAAAACAATTAGTAAGTAGAAGTGAGCATAGTGTACTGATGTGGGATTTACTTAAAGATGTAAGTTTTTTTTTGATCTGATACTGTATTAGCATGCTTCCTTGCATCATTTTAACTACTAACACTAATAACAAAGAAACAAATAAAATATCACATATGTATTACTGGATAATAAAGGAAATGTGGAGAAAAGAAAGCCTAATATAAAAAATACTCACCATTTCATATTAAACTGGAACTCCAAAAATTTTTTAAATGATATAAATAGGAATGGTTGAAGGATTTTTATATTTAAAGCAAACATTTACAAAATAACGTGAAGCAAAAATAAGGAAAATTATTTTATTGATATCCAAATCTGAGAACTGAAGGTAATTTTAAGTAAAGGTCCGGATGGAACTTTAAAATTGAAGGTGATATATGGAATACCATCACAGGTTTTCCAAAATTCTCAATCTTCTTAGGAAAGCAAATAATTCCACACTAAAAACAGATATTGATGAATAATTCAAATTTTAGAAAAAAAAATCATCTACAATTTATTTTTAGGGTTCTCCTTTTAAAACTATTCTTGCCCAGCATTATATTCAACCTTAGTAATTTTGGTGGGGAACACAGTGAAAGTTTCATAAGAGCATCGTTGTCATGGAAAACCATGAAAAATAGATTTTGATATTAACTACTAGCAAAAATAATCAGGTAAGAGATTTTGGATGTAGTTATGATATAACCATGCTGGTTCCATATATGTCAGAATCTCAAATATTGCAAAACAATTTTGTATATATAAAAAGCAAAGATAATATCATGCTACTAAGGAAACTAAATAATTAAGATTTTTTGTTCTGTGTTATGATTATTATTATCAAACTTACCTATGCACCTTGATATGGCAAGCAAGTGCTGAATTATTAAGGAACCTTTTGAAGCATATATCACACTGTAAAGGCTTAGAGTCCTCACTTCCATGCACAAGGTAGTGGCGAATTAAGCGCTCATCAGATGCAAAAGACTTGTAACACAAGTTGCATTTGTAAGGTTTTAATGGATTAATAACACCACGAAAAGTTCTCTGCTTGATAATTTTGCCATGAACACTAGCATGTTCAATCAAATCACGTTTGCTCACAAATTCCTGGAAATAATTTAAACATATTTAATATATCACTACAAAAAATGGAACTGCACAGTATATAATAAACTTTCTGTATTCATGTACTAGAGCTGATATAATCTGATATAATTTCTTAAATCAAATATTGTGATTAAGATCAACTGCATAAGCCTTTAGATACTGAAGCACAATTTCATGTTTAATTGTATAACTGCACATTTGGGGAAGAGGAGAACTGTTTTTAAACCCTAAGGAGTCACATTGAAATAATGTAAATATGCAAATGGGTTAGCCTTTGCATATTTATTTTCTGGTCAAAATAAAGAAAAAATGAAAATAAAAAATATATATCTATATACTGCATATACAAGGTGGCCAAAAATTAACTTTACAACTTTCATTTCAAATAATTCCTATAATAAAGACAAAACAATAAATATTTTAATATAAATGCTTTATTTGGACCTTGCAATTATTTGCATGGAATATAATGTCGGCCAAATGGCTGCCTCTTGCTGCCACACAAATGTGAGCTCTTTCAAGAGCATTTCTCATAACATTTACAAAAATTTCAGGCAAAATTTCAACTATTACTGCTCAAATATTGTTCTTTAGTTGTGCAATCAACGGTGGCACAGACACGTCCTTTAAGATAACCCCACAGAAAAAAAGTTTGCAGCGGTTAAATCTGGCAATCTTGGCGGCCAGTCAATGTCACCACTTCTGGAGTTTAATCGGTGTGGAAACATCCTCTTCAAAATTTTGATTGTGGCTCGTTCTGTGTGATATGTAGCACCATCTTACTGAAACCATATGTTTTCCAAACTCAGTTCATCCAATTGTCGCATTATAGCCTTAGTTGCTAATGCGCCAATAAAACCCAACCCATCCAATTGTTGTGACAGAAAGTTCTCGATCATGGCACAGTAGTGGTTGCTGTTCACAGTTACAGTGTTACCTGCAGCATCTTCGAAGAAATAAGGTCCAATAACATCTGACCAAATTCCACACCATACTGTCACTGTGAAAGGATGTAATGGTCACCGATGAATCACTTGTGGATTTTCAGTGCCCCAATAGCGGCTATTTTGTTTGTTCACATAACCGCTGAGGTAGAAATGGGCTTCGTTGATCATTATGATTTTCTCATAAAAGTTTGGGTCTCCATTAGAGATGAGTAAGACTGAATTACTGTAGTTGCGATGGTGTCCATGGTCTCGAGGCTGAAGTTCTTGAATCAACTATATCTTATATGGATACATATGCAAATCTTTTTTGAGAATATTCTGCAGAGATGACTGCGAAATCTCAATTTGTTGGGAACATCGCCTTGAGGACATTGTCGTTCTTCAGCTACAATTTCACGCAAGATTTCAATATTCTCCACTGACTGTGCATTTCTAACAAGGCCTGACCTTGGCCTATCTGTCACAGCACCGCTTTCCTAGAAATTAGCCATTAAACGAGTAATTATGGGTCTGGAAAGCATATTGTTTCTGCCAAGAATTGGACGCAATTTTCTGAGGGTCACTGTTACTGATGACTGATTTTTGTAGTATGTTTTAATAATAAGAATGTGTTGTTGAATCTTTAAGAGCTCCATAACAAATTTGCTGTGTCTACACTGCTCGAGGGTCAAATATGCACTGTCACGTTTGAACCAAAATGGCGGCCGTTATAAGTTGTAAAGTTATTTTTTGGCCGCCCTGTACATATAGTGGAATGCACTTACATAATCATTGATAAATATACAAAACAACAATGGACCCAAAATTGAACCTGAGGGACTCCACTGATAACATTAGTATATGGAGGGCAGTGTCCATTGATTACCACTCTTTGTCTTCACCCATCCTTTTGTCCATTGTAGCAGCTAGCCCTTAATGCCATACTGCTCTAACTTGTGCAGGTAGTGTTCCATGTGCAACAGTATAAAAAGCTTTTCTAAAATCCAAATATATGATATCAGAATTATTTTTGCATCCACTTTCTTTGTGATTACATCATAGTATCCAATCAAATTGGTCAGACAAGACTTCCCCTTATAGGCGTCTCCGTAGCCAGGTGGGAAGGAGCAGCAGTGCGTAGCACACGCTTCTTAATTTTTTTTTTTTTTTTTTTTTTTTATGTGAACCCCAAACACGAGAGGTATTAGAACCTATAGTACTTGGTACCGTGCTTGGGTTGGAGGTTGAGAAGACGAAAGAAGATATTTGTTGACATTGGACTTGAACTTCTGTAGATTGTAATTTTCAGGAAATACGTATGAAGGAAGGTTGTTCCAGAAAACGGCAGTTGAATGAATAAATGAGGAAGATGAAAAGTTGGTTCTGTGGGTTTGAAGTTGGACAGTAAATGGATGTTGGCTGGTGGCGGCACGTGTTCGGACTGTTTTGAAAGAGAGAGCGGGAATTATAGAAGCCAATTCAGAAGAACAGTGCCCATGGAAGTATCTGTAAAAGAGGCAAGCAGCAGAAACAGTGCGTCTATGAGAAAGATAGTGGAGAGACTCTGTTAGAGATGAGTCATTAATTAACCTAACTGCCCTCTTCTGAATGGAATCAAGAAGCCTGAGAGAGGTTTTGGGGGCACCACCCCAAATGTGGGAACAATATTCCATGGCAGGGCGGATTTGCGATTTATACAGAGTGAGCAGCTGTTTGGAAGAAAAGTAACGCCGAGAGCGAAAGAGAAAACCAAGTTTTTTTGATGCAGAGGAAGCAATATTTGTAATGTGCTTGTGCCAAGAGAGATTAGAAGTCAGGGTAATCCCCAAAAGAGATATATCCTTTTGCCTAGAAATTGGAGTGTCACTAAAGATAAGCATAGGAGCAGAAGAATCCTTTTTGCGAGATATAAGACAAGACTGAGTTTTAGAAGGGTTGAAATCAACTAAGTTGTCTTTGCCCCACTGGAGAATTACCTGAAGATCGGCATTTAAGGAATTGGTAGCAGATTTTCGAGAAGTTGAAGCTGATTGAGCAGGACAAGATTTCTCAAAACGGAAAGTTGAATGCAATGTGCTATCATCGGCAAAACTATGGATAGGATTTCCAGTCAATGGAAGAAGGTCATTGATATACAAGAGGAAAAGAGTGGGGGAAAGAACTGAACCTTGTGGGACACCGGCATTAGTGGAGAAGTTAGAAGACAGAGAGCTATCTACCATCACCCTCAGTGAGCGATCAGAGAGAAAACTGGATAACCAATTACTAAAAACAGTTGGCAAACCATAAGATGGAAGCTTGTTTAGAAGACCTTTATGCCAAACACGATCAAAAGCCTTTGAGATGTCAAGAGCAACTACTTGTGTTTCACCGAACCTTTCCATTGAATTAGTCCATAAATGGGTAACATAAGCCAGGATATCACCAGTGGATCGACACTGGCGGAATCCATACTGGTGATCGTTGATCAGACGGAAGGTTTCTAGGTAGTTTAAGAGTTGGCGGTTAATTGATTTCTCCATTACTTTAGAAAGAGTAGAAGTAATTGCAATGGGACGATAATTGGATGGGAGGGATTTGTCACCCTTTTTAGGAACTGGCTGGATATGAGCAAATTTCCAAGCAGAAGGAAAAACACCTTTGGAATAAGAAAGTGAAAAAAGGCGGCAAAGAATAGGAGTAAGTTCAGGAGCACAGATTTTTAGAACAAGTGGAGAAATACCATCAGGACCTGGAGCTTTCTTAGCATCAAGATTCATCAAAATCCTTCTGATATCCTTTTGACGGAAGACCACAGGAGGCATTGAATGGACCGTGTTGGGAATGGTGGGAGGTGTTTTACCAAGTTCATTAATACATGAGCTGGAAGAAAAATGGGATGCTAGCAGGTCAGCTTTATCCTTGGCTGAAGTGACAACAGAACCATCTGGTTTGGACAGAGGTGGAAGCAGAGATGGGCAAAAGTTGCGGCCAATAGCTTTGGCAAGAGACCAGAATGCTCGGCTACCATTAGGGCAAGAAGCAAGTTTTCTACTCTTAGCCTGTTCAAACTCTAGTTTGGACTGATTAATAACTGCTTTACAATTGTTGCGAGCCTTGGTGTAGGCTGATAAAGAAACTGAAGAATTAGAAACAAGCCAATTACGATATGCAACATTCTTCTCTTGAACAGCCTTAGCACATTTATTGGAAAACCAAGGTTTAGATAAAGGATGAGATTTTAAAGTGGAGTGTGGGATAAAGGATTCCATTCCTGCAAGAATAATTTCACTGACACGATCTGAGCAAACGTTGACATCAGAAGTTTTGAAACAGTAATCCGACCAAGGAAAAGAAGAAAAGAAGTCACGCAGGTCATCCCATTTTGCATTCTTGTAATGCCAAACAACACGAGGTTGGGAATAGCCATGAGATAAAGGTTCCATTGGAGAAGAGACAATCACCAAGTTGTGATCTGAAGTGCCTAAAGGACCTCTCACTTCGACCGTGTACTTAGAAGGGTTGTTTGTGAGAAAAAGATCAAGCGTATTGGCTGTATGATTCGGATTGTCCGGTATTCTTGTAGGTAAATGAACAATCTGTGCTAGGTCATTAGTAATTGCAAAAGCCTCAGCATCTCGACCTGCTGGGTCGGTGTGACTAGAAAATGGAAGCCAGCTGGAGTTGTGAACGTTAAAATCACCAAGGAAAATTACCTCACTGTTAGGAAAGTTGGACTGGAGAAAGTCAAGTTGCAAAGAGAGGAAGTCAAAGAGCTCCAAGTGATTAGTGGAGTTGGGAGAACGGTAGAGACAACAGATGAATTTTACACAATGAGGTAGAGAGATTTTAAGCCAGAGAAGATCGAAGAGAGGAGATTCCAAATTGCCAAGTCTCTGACAAGGAATATCAGAACGGACATATGCACAAGTACCACCTTTGAGGCGAAAGGAATCATACAGCGAATAATTTGGGCATCTGAGATGAGCAGTAGTTGAATCAACCGATAACTGAGATTCTGTCAGAAAAAGTACATGTGGTTTGGCAGACTGCAAGTGGAAATGGACATCGTTGAGATTAGAATTGAGACCACGTATATTTGTGAAATGAATTAGGAAGTCCTTGGGAGGTTTAGATCTTTTCGCAGATAAGCTTGTTCTATTAGTTTGACAATTCATGGTGTATTCAATAGTAAGAAAAAGTGGGTGGGATATGCTGTATGAAGTAATGAAATTTTTGGATATGGTGTACATGTGGTAAGAATATACCCAGATCCTTGACATAACGTGGCCTCGACAATGCTCCCCGCATACACACTACTCGGACTCCCTCCAGTCACTATCTGGCAGAGTAGAGGTAGCAAGATTATACACTAGCTGATCCGGAAGCCTCCTAGAGAGTTACCAATAGGTTCGGTCCGGTGTACTAACTAGCGGCCGGCCTGCGAAAACCGTTTTAGAGCTGTACCCTCGAAATGTAAGGAATATTGGATCTCGCCACGACGTTCATCATAACCTCAAAAGTCATCAATCATACTGCATGATGGAAGAGATAGGGAAGGGTTGACCGGAACTTAGCTCTAGAGACTAAACATGGGTTCCACCACTTCAAGCCTCCAATAAGCAAAGTGGTGGTATTTCACCGTTTGATGAGAGTCATCTACCACCTAGTAGTGCCTGGTAACATAGAGGGGCGGCGTTCCTCCATGTGGTGTGGGCGCCACACCTCGACCCCTGCTTAAGTTGGTTCACACCTGGGTGGTCACCCACCATGTGCTTGTGCATGGAGGTTATACCCAGGATTACTAACAGTCCCACCATCGTGAAGGTGCAAGCAGAGGATTTGGCTGTCACAGACCGTCCGGACTTCGCCGAAATTGGGTCCACTTGACTTGAGTGTCACCCGAATATCAGTTCCATCAGCGTTTTAGACTCCCAGGTAGCAAGTACAGCTCGAACCCCGGTCTTAATTAGACCGGGGTTCGAGCCCGTCACCACCAAATATGGAGGATGCAGAAAGGTCAGGAGGTTTACGGTTCAGATACAGCATTGGTTTGTTAAGGGGAAGTTGTTGTTGTTGTTGTTGTTGTTATTTGGTTTTTAGGAGCATTAGCAACTAAGGCCATATTGCTCCGGGATATGCGGTGGTCATTCTCTGACCTTTCTGCATCCTCCATATTTGGTGGTGACGGGCTCGAACCCCGGTCTAATTAAGAAGCGTGTGCTACGCACGCTGCTCCTTCCCACCTGGCTACGGAGACACCTATAAGGGGAAGTCTTGTCTGACCAATTTGATTGGATATTATGATGTGATCACAAAGAAAGTGGATGCAAAAATAATTCTGATATCATATATTTGGATTTTAGAAAAGCTTTTTATACTGTTGCACATGGAACACTACCTGCACAAGTTAGAGCAGTATGGCATTAAGGGCTAGCTGCTACAATGGACAAAATAATGGGTGAAGACAAAGAGTGGTAATCAATGGACACTGCCCTCCGTATACTAATGTTATCAGTGGAGTCCCCCAGGTTCAATTTTGGGTCCATTGTTGTTTTGTATATTTATCAATGATATTGATGAAGGTATATCAGGCTTAATGTCCAAGTTTGCAGATGATATGAAAGTTGGTAGGGTTGTTAATGACAGTATGCTACTGCAACAGGTTCTAGAAAAGATAGACTGAGAGGTGGCAACTGAAGTTTAACATTGACAAATGCAAAGTACTGCATATGAGTAGTAGTAACTCCAGAGTAGTGGAGAATGACAAAGACCTGGGGGTAATTGTGCAGTCAGATATGAAGTTTTCTGAACAGTGCAGACAGGCTGCAAGTGTAGCTCATGGAGTCTAGTTAATGTTATATAAGAATTTTACTGACGGGGATAAGAAGGTGATTATGCCTTTGTATAAGGCAACAGTCAGGCCACATCTTAAGTACTGCATACAGGTCTGGTTGGGTTTTATTGGCGCATTAGCAACTAAGGCTATAATGCACTGACAGGTCTGGAGATCTCATCTTAGGAAAGATATTGAGCTACTAGAACGAGTACAGAGAAGGGCAATGAGATTAATGAGTGGAACAAAGGGTTCCACTCACTAATCTTGAGTGGAACAAAGTTCCACTTAAGTCTTGAGTACTGTATACAGGTCTGGAGACCTCATCTTAGGAAAGATATTCAGCTACTAGAACAAGTAGCTGAACAGGGTTGTTACTGTCATTAACAACAGTAATGGCAGTGTGCGATTGCAACAAGATCTAAATAATTTGGGGAGATGAGCTAAGAAGTGGCAACTGAAGTTTAACCTTGACAAATGCAAAGCACTGCATATGGGTAGAAGTAACCTCAGAGAAACGTACCAACTGTGTGGTACTACACTTAAGGTGGTAGAAAATTAAAAAGACCTGGGAGTAACTGTGCAGTCAGATATGAAGTTTTCTGAGCAATGCAGACAGGCTGCCAGGGCAGATCATGGGGGTTTTGTCAATGATATGTAGGAATTTTGCTAGCAGGGAAAAGGAGGTGATTGTCCCGCTGTATAAGGCAATGGTCAGGTCACCCCTTGAGCACTGCATACAGGTCTGGAGGCCTCATTTTAGGAAGGATGTAGATTTGCTTGAGCATGTACAAAGAAGGGCAACAACATTGGTGAAGGGAATGAAGGGATTCTCTTACCAAGAGAGGCTTAAGTTCTGCAAATTGCAGTGGCTGGAGACTAGGCACCTGTGCGGTGATCTGATTGAGGTGTATAAGGCCTTGAATGGGTTGAGCATGCTGTGTTCTGATGGGATCCTTCCACTTGTTTAGATTACAAACCTAAGGGGGCATAAATTCAAATTAAGAAAAGAAGAGGTAGAATAGATGTGCGGAAATTTGCCTTTAGCCAGCCTTTAGAAAAGTGTGGTTAATTGCTGGAACAAACTTCCATCTGTCATTGTGGAAGTTGATAATTTAAATAAATTTAAGGAGGAACTGGACAGACATTTGGAGGGAATGGTGTGATTTTTTTTTTTTTTTTTTGGCTGATGCTGCATAAGCTCATACATTTGCTTTTTTGCATCACATGCCACCACCACTACTACTACTAGTAGTAGTATAGAGAAGGGCAATGAGATTAGTGAGTGGAACAAAGGGTTGCTGTTATGAAGGAAAGCTTAAGTTCTGCAAATTGAGTGTCTGGTCTTGCCCTGCCATCCTTTGTATCATCTGCAAACTTTGAAATTAAGCATGATATACCCTCATCAATATCACTGATAAATTGAAAACGACAATGGACCCTGCAGGGATCCTTGGGGAATTCAACTAATAACATTAACAGCATAACCTCCATGTCTATCCTTGCTGACTTTACTCCTCTTCTATACCTGTTTTCTTCCCCCACCTCCCATCCCAACATATTACTATTACTACATCACAAAGTAGCCATTTCCTGCCCTAATCAACAACAACAACGTACGAAGTGGCAAACAAATTGAACCTTGCCAACTAAGAGAGAGACAAAACATGCTTGGTTTCATTTGGATATATGAAAAAATACTGAGCACATTGGGATACATTATCAAGACTTATGAAAAGCAGAGTTACAGATTTGATGTGAATCATATAGTTCAAATGCTCACAGCAATAATAAATGATAACTATTCTCTGTCTTTTTCCACTTAACCATTCCTTTATCCTATCAGTAACTTGTCCTTGATGCCACATTGGTCCAGATTGTGCAGCAGTCTTTTATGTAAAGCAGCATCAAAAGCCTTCCTGAAATCCAAGTATATGATGCCAAAATTATTTTATGCATCCAGTTTTTGATCATTGCATCATAGTAACCTATCAAATCGGTTAGAGAATACCACCTCTTAACAAATTCATGCTGTGATTGCAGCATAATTGCATACCTGTTGTTATAATTACTCACATCACCTTTTGATCCTCCTTATGATTCTGGGATCGATTTGCACATCTCCAGTTCATAGGGGCCTCCCCTGAATCCAAGGATGCTCTCATAATTAAGGCTAAGGGTTTGCTTACCTCTTTTGCTGCCTCTCTTAATATAACTGGATAGATTTTATCCAGCCCTGGTGCCTTTTTTATGCCCATCTACAACAATTTCTCCTCCACTTTCCCTTCAGTTATCACAACACAACTGTGCTTCAAGGTTGGTCTGTCTATTTCCAAATGATAACTTTCTTCAAAATTGGCAAATTCAGCTCAAAAAGATCAAAACCTGTTCATTGTATCATCCACAGGATTCAAACCCACAAACTGATAGCAAGTGCCATTATGCTGTTGTGGAAGTTTCAGATAGAAAATGTGATGAAAATAAAACTGGCAAGAAAATAGTACCATAAAACTTTTTGCTGTCTTCCTAGAATTAAGTATTAATTCTAGGAAGTAATGGGAGTCAAAGCAAGGGCATCAAAGTATGAGTAACACAAGCAGTAAACTACTCCAGTTAATCACAGTTTGACTCCCCATAAGTTGTTGTAGGCGAGCATGTGCATGCACACACAAAATACTCATTCAAGGTCAATATTGCTCTAAATAAGAGGAATTCCAGGTATATTTATGCTGTTGTGCGGTTTCGAAATGCATTATTATTGCTGTGAGCATTTGAACTATATGATTCACATCAAATCTGTAACTCTGCTTTTCGTAAGTCTTGATAATGTATCCCAATGTACTCACAGTATTTTTTCATGTATCCAAATGAACCAAGAAGGTTTTGTTTCTCTCTCTTAGTTGGCAAGGTTCAATTTGTTTGCCACTTCGTACATTGTTGATTAGGGCAGGAAGTGACTACTTTGTGAGGTAGTAATAGTAACAGGTTGGGATGGGAGGTGGGGGAAGAAACAGGTATAGAAGAGGAGTAAAGTTAGCAAGGATAGACATGGGGTTATGCTGTTAGTTAAGAAGCACATAAAATCTAAGGCAGTGCATTCAATTGATGTGGCACCTCCATAGCCAGGTGGGCAGGAGCAGCAGTGCATAGCACACACTTCTTGATTAGACCAGGGTTTGGGCCCGTGACCACCAAATATGGAGGATGCGGAAAGGTCAGGTAATGACTACCACATATCCCCAGAGCAATATGGCCTTAGTTGCTAATGCTCCTAAAAACCAAATAACAACATCATCAATTGATGTGTTTGCTCCTAATGCCCCTAAAAACTAAATAACAACAACATCAACTGGCCAAACACATCAATTGATGTGTTTGGCCAGTGTAATGTTGTATCAGTTTGGTGTGACATCAGCACTGGGAAAACAAAAACTAGAGTAGGAGTGTGTTATAGGCCGAATGGCTGTGATGAGTACAACGAACAACTATACACAATTATAGAAGTGCCTCCGTAGCCAGGTGGGAAGGAGCAGCAGTGCGTAGCACATGCTTCTTGATTAGACTGGAATTCGAGCCCGTCACCACCAAATACGGAGGATGCGGAAAAGTCAGGGAATGACCACCGCATATCCCGGAGCAATATGGCCTTAGTTGCTAATGCTCCTAAAAACCAAATAACTAACTAACTAACACAGTTATAGAGTGGGCCAGTAAATTAGAATGTTTTATAATGGGAGATTTTAACTTTCCACATATTGACTGGAACTTGTGGTTTGATCCCTAGCAAGACTTTTCTGAATTTATTGGATGACTGTTTTCTACAACAGCATGTTAGAGAGAGGGGAGTGTATACATGCAATAAAATTTAACTTTATCACAATATGACTGGAAATAAGTTGTGCGAAGAGAAAACGCCTATAACGACAGCATAGCTGAAAAGCTGGAACACGTGAAGTACTCGAATTAAGTGCTTACTACTGCTGTTCCTTTAGAGAGAGAAAGAAAGAGAGAAAAATATTCTTGATCTGATTATCCAGGGGTGGGCCATCCCGAGGATGTAAGGGGTTCACTGCACCCAGGTGGCAACGTTCAAGGGGCACCCTAAAACGTGAGACTTACATACCATATGAAGAAAATTTTAAAGGGGAGCTCCAGATTTCAATTGGCACCCAGGGTTGCAAACTGCGATTGGCCCCTGGGTGCCTCTTACCCTAGGAACGAACCTGTGATTATCAGCAGTGATTATGATTATTCATGTACAGCAATACCTCGCTTAGCACTGCTTCAAACAGCACAGGTTTCACTATAACATGGTTTTCAATTAAGTTTAAGTCCGTGACAAGGCTTTTGGTATCGAGTACCATAATAGTCATAAAGTTTAGTGTTTTATGACTATAATGTTCCGTCGCCCAGAAAGCTCCTGGTTGTTTATCTTTTTGTATCTTAACTTATAATAAATTTATTAGTTTTCCGAGGAAGCAATAAACTTTATGACTAAGTTTAAGTCGAAAATTTACAGTAATAGCCAAGACACGTACTCCACATATATGCTGCATTGTTGTAGCCTAGGTATATATGTACATATATGCTGTGGTGCCAACTCTATTGTCTCACATGTACATGTGCCAATAGCTCTCTTCAGGCAGTCGGCGTCAACAGTGTTCAGTGTTCCATCCTGACGAGATAAGGTAATAGCTTTTCAAACTTTTTATTTCACAATTTATTTTTTACCCCTTTAAATACGAAACAATAAGTCAAAAAAGGAAAAGTAATGAAAGCGGTGGAGCTACTAAATGTAAATGGCTTGTATTAGAAAAAAAACTTGATATTATCAAGTGCCATGAAGATGGTGCATCGTATGCTAAAATCGCGTGTCAAAATGGAATGAATGAAGCATCAGTGCGAACGATTATTCGAAAGAAGGTTCAATATAAAGAGCAGGGAATTTCTACAGCATCTTACATGATGAAAGGGATAACTAAGCAAAGAAGGTTGCTATTGATTAATATGGAACATCTTTTATTGATATGGATGGAAGATTGTAATCAAAAGAGAATTCCTTTGAGTCAAAACATCATTCAAGCGAAAGCCATGAGCCTTTATAACATGCTGAAGGAAAAAGAAGAAAATGAAGAGGAGGAGACTAAAGAAATATTTACAGCCAGTCGTGGTTGGTTTTTTTCTCTTTAAAAAATGTGTTGGGCTTCACAATGTTTGTATCTTTAGCATTAGCATTAGTAGAGGCATTTGATGCAAGAAAGCAAGCTTATGCAGCATCAGCCAAAAAAAAAAAAAAAAAAAACCCACTTCCACTTCACCCCTCTGTTCGTTACAAATACCTGTCCAGCTGAGCCTTAAACTTATTTAGGCTATCAACCTCCACCACAAGGGATGGAAGTCTGTTCCACCAACCAACCACCCGCTGGCTAAAGGCAAATTTCCTCACGTCTATCCTACATCTGTCTTTCCTCAATTTGAATTTATGCCCTCTCAGGTGATTTTTCTGAGCTAGAGGAAGAATCCCATCAGCATTGAGCATGCTTAAACCATTCAAGGCTTTATACACCTCTATCAGATCACCTCGCTGGTGCCTAGTCTCCAGACACTGTAATTTGCAAAACTTAAGCCTTTCTTCGTAAGAGCACCCCTTTGTTCCATTCACTAATCTTGTTGCCCTTCTCTGTACTCGTTCCAGCAGCTCTACATCCTTCTTGAAATGAGGCCTCCAGACCTGTATACAGTACTCTAGGTGTGGCCTGACCATTGCCTTATACAATGGAATAATCACCTCCTTATCCCTGCTGGAAAAATTCCTGTATATCATTGACAATACTCCATGAGCTACTCTTGCAACCTGTCTGCACTGCTCAGAGAACTTCATATCTGCCTGCACAACCACCCCCAAGTCCCTTTCATTCTCTACCACTGTCAGTGTAGTACCACAGAGTTGATACGTTGCTCTGGGGTTGCTGTTTCCCATGTGTAGTACTTTACATTTGTCAATGTTAAACTTCATTTGCCACCTCTCAGCCCATCTGCTCAACCTTTCCAGATCCTGTTGCAGCAGCATAGTGTCAGTAGTGTCCTTGACAACCCTGCCAACCTTTGTATCATCTGCAAACTTGGACATTAAGCTTGATATACCATCATCAATATCATTTATAAATACAGAAAACAATAATGGACCCAACACTGAGCCCTGAGGGACTCCATTAATAACATTAGTCCACGATGAGCAGTGTCCATTGATTACCACTCTCTGTCTTCTCCCCCGCAACCACCCCTTTATTCATAGCAGCAATTTGCCTCCAATGTCACACTGCTCCAATTTGTGTAGGCAGTCTTCCATGTGCAACAGTATCAAAAGCCTTTCTAAGATCCAAGTATATAATATCAAAGTTATTCCCTGCATCCAGTTCTTTTGTGACTGCATCATAATATCCAATCAAGTTGGTCAGGCAAGACTTCCCCTTAACAAAACCATGCTGTGTCTGAGCTATAACTGAAGTCTTGTCTAAATGATCCTGCAGTGCTTCTTTAACCAGTGCCTCCATTAATTTTCCTGGAACAGAAGTTAAGCTCACAGGTCTATAATTACTTGTGTCAGCCTTTGATCCTCCTTTGTGAATTGGGGTCACATTTGCACATTTCCAGTCTATGGGTACCTCCCTTGAGTCCAAGGAAGCTCTCATAATTATGGCTAAGGGTTTGCTTACTTCCTTTGCTGCCTCCTTTAATATAACTGGATAGATCCCATCCACCCTGGGTGCCTTTCTTGTGTTTATCTTCAACAGTTTCTCCTCCACTTTACTCCCAGTTATTTCAAGATTCTGTAGCTTACTGCTAGAGTTGAATACACCTCTGGCATTCCCCTTGCTGAATAACTCCTCATGCAAAATATTCATTTAGTTTGTTAGCTACCTGAGCAGGATCATCAACAGTTGACCCATCAATATCAAGTGGACCAATCTGATTCATCCCCTTCCTTCTAGAGTTAACATAAGTAAAGAACTCTTTGCTGTTTTTCTTTGCATCCCTTGCCAAGGATTTCTCGTAATCTGCCTTCGCCTGCCTAACCTCCTTTGTAACTTGGTTGCATATCAACTTGTATCTATCATAGGCTTCTGTGTCATGTGTTAATTTGTAAGTATCCCATGCATTTTTCTTCTCTGCCATATGCCTCATTAGTTCATCTGACATCCATTTTGGCCTAAACCTTGAACAATATTTCTTAGTTGGTATGTAAAGCCTAGTAGCTTCCAAGATAAGTTCTTTGAATGCTTCCCATTTTGAATTTGCTGTTGGTAACATCATCAGTTGGTCCCACTGTATAGAATTTAAATACTGTCTCAGTCCATCGTAGTCGCCTTTACGGTAGCAATAACCCTTCCCTTTACCCCTAATGGTAGTTACCTCTTTGAGTAAATCCCACTTCAGCACACTGTGATCACTGCCACCTAGTGGTTCGTTTATCTGCAGATTCTTAATGCATGAAGAATCACTGCTGATAATCAAATCAAGAGTATTACTCCCTCTAGTTGCCTCCCGAACATGCTGATGTAGAAAACAATCATCCAATAAATCCACAAAAGCCCTGCTAGTGTGTGAGTAACCAGCCCCCAAATTCCAGTCAATATCTGGGAAATTAAAATCTCCCATTATAAGACTCTCTGATTTACTGGCCCACTCTATTTCTCTGTACAGTTCCTTATTATACTCATCAGAGTCATTAGGCCTATAGCACACTCCTACTCTCAATTTTGATCTCCCAATGCTTATGTCACACCAAACTGACTCAACACTGCACTGTCCGGCGATGTCGACTGGCTTCACTTCCTTGGTTTTTATGTGTTTCTTAACTAATAGCATAACCCCTCCCCCCTTCCTATCCTGTCTATCCTTTCTGTAGACGTTGTACTCCCCAAATTGCAGTTCTGCATCCCTTATATCTGTGTGACACCACGTCTCTGATATCCCAACAATATCTGCCTTTGATGTTTTGAGCAATACCTCAAATTCATCAAATTTATTTACTAAACTCCTAGCATTGGTGTACACGCAAGTATACCTGCACCTGTTTCTATTCTTAGCTACCCTAACACAACCCATGTGTTTACTTGTACTGCAATGGCTCCCAGCAGTCTCTGAAATACCATGCATCTTGTTTTCCAGGCTTCTGCTGATTCTAATAGAAGCAGTGCAAGAATCTCTTTCACCTCTGCCAGTGGCTACTGTCAATCTATTGGTCTTTGTCTCCCCCCAAGCTAGCAGTTTTCCGACCCACCTAACACTGCCTCGATAGCATCAGCAAATATTCTTGCACCCTTTCTATTTAAGTGTATCCCATCCCTGTAGAAGCAATCTCTCCTGTTAACAAGTACAGTCCAGGCTGAAAAAAATTCTACCCCTTGAGCCTTGCACAATCTTTCCAGGGCCGAATTGATCGACAAGGCTCTCATCATATACTCCATCCTATCGTGTCTGGGCAGAATTGCAGACACTTTCAAATTCAACCCTAATTCTTAGGTGAAAGTGCAAGCAAAGACGCTGCTGCAAGAATTCCCAGTGAATTTAAAGACATCATTAAGGAAGGTGGCTACAAGGACAAACAAATTTTCAACGTCGATGGAATTGGACCGTTCTGGAAAAAATGCCCTCACGAACTTTTTTAACTGAAAATGAAAGGCCCAACCTGGATATAAAGCATCAAAAGATCGTTTAATACTTTTCTTGGGTGGAAACTCATTTGGGGATTTTAAATTTGTGAGAGCAGAGCAGAAAACCCAAGAGCTCTAAAAGGTTGTGTAAAAAGCACATTGCCCGTAATTTGCCGACCCAATAAGAAAGCATGGATTACAAGAGAATTGTTTACAGAATGGTTCACAAATTATTTTTGTCCGAAGGTTGAACATTACTGCAAAGATGAAGGGAGTTCAAAATTTTGTTGCTTTTAGACAATGCACCAGGTCATCCACCTGAAATTTCTGATCTCAATGAAAATATAAAAATATGCTTTCTTCCACCTAACACAATGTCTCTCTTACAACCCATGGATTAAGGTGTAATTGCTACATTTAAGGCATATTATCTGAGGTGAACTTTTTCCCAAGGGACTGAAGCTTCAACAGAAGTGGGATCATCATCTTTACAAATATTTTGGAAAAATTATAACATCAGGAATGCGATCGAAAATATACCTGCATCTTGGCTAGAAATCACTGCCAACAACATGTATTCTGTTTGGCAGCATGTTTTGACCCATTTGGAAAATGATTTCACTGGTTTTGAATCGCAAATTCAGACAATTGCCGAAGACATTGTGAAGATCGGAAAAGACTTGGGATTCAAAACTTTGGACACTGCCAATGTACATGACTGCTTAGACTCACATGCAAATGACTTAGCTGATGCAACTCTCATTGAAATTGATAAGCAAACTGCATATGAAGAAGAGGAAAACAATTCTGAAGTGGTTAAAACCGAAGTGGCATCAAAAGAATTTTCAACAGAAGAATTGGAGAAAGTTTTTCAAGAAGCTGACATGGCCTGCAAGGGGATTATGAATGGAGATCCAAATGTTGAACATAGCATCAAGATACGGCAAATTTTACAAGATGGGATTCGATGCTACAAAGACCTGTATGCTGAGAAAAAGAAGAGACGACTTCACCAGACTTTATTATTGAAATACCTAAATAAACAATAAAGTTTTTTTTCTCATCTCTCATGATGTTACCTTTTCATTAATAAAATTTTTGCAATATTCTTTTATTTCAAATCCTTTTAATTGGCTATCAAGCACATTTATAGATTTATTATAATTTGTTTATAGACTGAAACAGTCTATAAACAAATTAGAGACTGTTTCTCTGGTACGCATTCAATTAAAACCAATTATAATTATACCTCAATCAGCATGGTTTCACACGGAACAGTTTCGGTACGAATTATCAGTGCTATACGGAGTATTGCTGTATTAAGAATCAGTAGGTAAACATCAACAGAGCATTCAATGAATTCTACAATTGTGCGCTTATATAATATAAAAAATAAGAGACTTTAACTTTACCCCAATACGCTTTTGTAGAATGCTTCAGCATGCCAAACTCCAGAAATGAATTGAACACAAATAAAATTATATAACGACTTCTCTCATCCAAAGACACATGAATGGCTCGACACATCTGTGACCGATAGCTAAAGACCCCCAACACTACCACCAACACATCAAACCACCACCACATAACCTAGATGACAGAAGGCATTATGTCTAATAAAATTATTAAAAAGGGCTGCGGAAAGGAATACTTAAAAAAATAAATTAGTTAAAATAATTTAGAAACAAATTTGAATAACTTCCTTCCTAAAGTGGACTGGGTCTTTTTGACGGTGTCTTGGTCACAGGATAGGAGTAACACGAATTAAACGAGCGAGACTTTAATATAGAGATTATTCAGTATCTTGGAGCATGCAAGATAATCACCATGAATCAGACATGAGATATGGGCGACGTGCATTATAGAATTTACGTGCATTTTGATTTCCAGGGTTTCAGCGATTAATAGTTTAGTGTAGTTACAAGGTATACTAAGTATTTTGGACTTGTTAAATAAAAAAAGTGCGGTTTTTGCTGATGACACAAAAAGACAATACTGAGGCACCTTTCCTAGAAGCATGAACAAGGCCAAGGGTTGTTTCACTCTCACATCCATTGTACATCGCGTATGATGTACAATGGATGTGATGGGTTGGAGTCACATTCACTACATGAGATATTGTATACTAGATGATTAATCTGCTTCGAAAATGACAACATGATTGAACGATTATTTATTCGGCATGTAATTCACAATACTATTTTGTATTTTTATGTAATTTTTAATTACATAAAAATAATATTAAATTAGCTTTGAACATTCGGTATTCTATCAACCAGAGATATCTGACCCAGGTTAAATAGGCTAAAAAAATTTTTATACCCTAACAATTGGTTATCATTGAAGACTACCATTAATGTACGCCACGAAGTGTTAACTGTCGAAATCAGAAACCATCGTATAAGTTGAATGCATTATCATGTATGAGTGTGTAAGGATATGCAATCCATGCGTTAGACAAGAATATGCAGCACTGGCAAATGTTAAGTTTTTAATTATATTCAGCCGTTTTATTGACTTAGTTGTTATATTAAATTATTTTCTATAAGTAGCTTACAGACCTAGTCAAGTTCCTTGGTTTATTTTGAATTTAGATAGCGATTTTGAAAGTTAATAATACTTAGTGTCCATAGATTTACAGTATCATAACTTGGTGCCACTGTTATACGATACAAAGTATATCCTGAACTAGATAGCGTAAGGTTTATAATAAAAACTAGAAAGCAAAACAGTAGCACTGTGTTAGAAATCTGTTAGCTTAGTATAGTATAGTATTGTAGAGTATAATCAATTAATCAGTAAAACTTATTAATCTTATTAAATTGCATTGTCAATTAAATTGTATTTTTTAATTAAATACATATAACGACCTAGATTTTACAAACATAACATTATAAATTAATATATATAACTTGAAAGTTGATATGAAAGTCATATAACGTAACTCGGAGATAATACTTGATACTGAAATATATATATATATATATATATATATATATATAGTGTTATAGCTGCATTGCGATATAAGTTTAGGGTTATATTTTTGAATTGAAATTGAAATTTAATTTGAAATTTAATTTGAAATTAAATCGAAATCATGACTCAGACTGGAGCAGCAAACCAAAGGTTCAAGCTAATAGGAGAGCTGTGGCACAGGGGAGAATGAGGGGGGGGGGGCAGTTGTCCGTTGAATCACAGCCTTTTGAAATGTACTGCATGTTTGATGTATGTGGACACTCAGAAACGGGACATGATATTGCCAAGGGAAATCTCTTTGTGTGTGTGCGATGTAAGGAGTATGAGGAAATCAGACGCCAACTCAGCTTTGTTATGGGACTATATGAGAGCTTGAAGAACATCATGGATGCCCTCGAAGGATTTAAATTGAGGGACCCATCAAGCTCTCAGCTGCCCACATCAACATCAGAGTTTGCATTTCAACATCACGCAACACAGCGGCAACCCCCAAGGCAAAATGCACTGGTCTCAAAGGAACTAGTTGTAGGTGACTCTATTGTCAGGGAAACGGGGCCCATATTGTGCAAAAAGGATAGGTGGAACAGGACCAGGGTATGTCTGCCAGTGGCAAAGGTTGATGATGTTGTAGAGCAGATAACTATTAAAGGCACAAAAGGTGATATTGTTGTACACTTTAGCACTAATAATATTAAGAGTAAGAGAATCACTTAACTAGTACAGTTCAATGTTGAAAAAAAGCTGTGAGTAAGGGTTAAATTTGAAAGTGTCTGTAATTCTGACCAGACACGATAGGAGGAAGTATATAACAAGAATATTGTTTATCAATTTGGCAAGGCTCATGGGGTAGAATTTTTTTCTGCCTGGTCTGTACTTGTTAACAGGAGAGACTGCTTCTACAGGAATGGGATACACTTAAATAGAAACGGTGCAAAAATATTTGTTGATGCTACCGAGGCAGTGTTAGGTGGGTTGGAAAACTGCTAGCTTGGGGAGGGGGTACACAGACTATTAGATTAACATTAGCCGCTGGCAGAGATGAAAGTGATTCTTGCCCTGCTTCTATTGGAATGAGCAGCAGCCTGGAAAACAAGGTGCAGGCGATTTCAGAGACTGCTGGGAGTTATTGCGGAACAAGAAAATATATGAGCAGTGTTAGGGTAGCTAAGGGTAGGAACAGGTGCATGTATACTTCCATATACACCAATGCTAAGATTTTGGTAAATAAATTTGATGAATTTGAGGTGTTGGTCAAAACATCAAAGGCAGATATCAGAGATGTGGTGTCACACAGATATAAGGAATGCAGAACTGGAATTTTGGGAGTACAATGTATACAAGAAGGATTACCAGGATAGCAAGGGAGGCGGGGTTATGCTATTAGTTAAGAAACACATAAAATCCAAGTAAGTAAAGCCAGTCGACATGGCTGGACAGTGCAGTGTCGGGTCAGTTTGGTGTGACATAAGCACTGGGAAAGGGAAATTGAGAGTAGGAGTGTGTTATAGGCCTAATGAGTCTGATAAGTATAATAAACAGCTTTACAGAGAAATAGTGTAGGCCAGCAAATTCAAAAAATTAATCTTGGAAGCTACTAGACTTTTCATACCAAGAAATATTGTTCAAGGTTTAGACCTAAATGGATGTCAGATCAACTAATTAGACATGTGGCAGAGAAAAAAACATGCACGGGATACATATAAATTAACAGTTGACACGAAAGCCTATGAGAGATATAAGCTGGTCTGTAACAAAATCACAAAGGAGCTAAGGCAGGCGAAGGCAGATTACGAGAAATCCTTGGCAAAGGATGCAGAGAGTTCTTTACTTATGTAAACTCTAGAAGGAAGGGGATGATTCAGATTTGTCCACTTTATATCGATGTTTCATGGTAATTTTTGATGCTCCTGCTCAGGTAGCTAACAAATTAAATGAGTATTTTGCTTCTACATTCTCACATGAGGAGTTATTCAGGGAACGGAATGCCAGAGGTGAATTAAACTCTGGCAGTGAGCTAAACGATTTTGTAATAACAGAGCAAAGTGGAGGAGAAATTGTTGAAGATAAACATAAGAAATGCACCTGTGATGTGATTGGATCTATCCAGTTATATTAAAGGAGGCAGCAAAGGAAGTAAGAAAACCCTTAACCATAATTATGAGAGCTTCCTTGGATTCAGGGAGGTACCCATGGAGAAAATGTGACCCCAATTCACAAAGGAGGATCAAAGGGTGACACAAGTAATTACAGACGTGTTAGTTTAACTTCTGTTCCAGGGAAATGAATGGAGGCACTGGTTAAAGAAGCACTGCAAGATCAACTAGACAAGACTTCAGTTATAGCTCAGGCACAGCATGGGTTTGTTAAGGGGAAGTCTTGTCTGACCAATTGGATTGGATTCTATGTGGTCACAAAGGAACTGGATGCAAAGAATAATTTTGATATCATATACAGTGGAACTTTTCTATTACAAACTTCTATTTAACGAATTTTTTCGCAAAACATTGCACCTTGAAACGAAATTACATGTAAAATTAACCCTATATAGCAAAGTGTTAGTCTCTCTATAACGAATTTTTAAAGAAATTAGTAAAAGCATTTTGGAAGATTTTCAAGCATTTACTGCTAAACAGCCACTCATATATACTGCCTCCTTCCTTCCAAAACTGCGCATTAGCATCTGAAATTAAATAATCATCCTTTTAGTGAACACTTGTGGCCATTGACGCCGGTAGGAGGGTCTTTGTTTCATTTTTGTTACAGTTATTAAACCAAATGGGTTTTCTTATAAGTGGTTGTAAAGTTTACAATAAATAGGGTAGATTTTGTAAATTGATGTTGGCTCGGGGGAAAACGAAATTCGCTGCAGTAAACCTTTAGCATGCTGCTGCAGTGGCAATACATAGAATGCTACCATAGTCAGTTTTTAGTAATGCCTACTGAGTGACATTCGTTTCTCACCTCAACTGTACCACGTGACCTTCATGTCACTCATTATATGATATGTCCGTTATCGTCTAACTGGACTCCCAGTAAATGGTTTTCATGAATTTTTTTTATTTTTTTTTATTTCATTCGTCATCAATCACACAGGCTATATGCTCTCTTATTTTTTTTTTCCTTGAAAAGTAACATACGGCATACGTTAATCATAAATTTTCTTTCGTGTATATATGAATAAAAGTGGAATAAAAGAAATTCACAAAGTCGTATATTTCTTCAAAGTGAGTGAAACTGTTGACTTGGCAAGCGAACGTCATTGAGTAGGTGGTACCTGTACTAACAATTCACTATATGGCCAGTGCAGCGAAGTTTCCGGTGTATGTATCGGCAAGAGCTGCAGTCCAGTAATTTTTACAATTGCAAAAACAATGTCGAAGAGAAAGTGTTTAAGTATTAATGATAAAGCAAAGATTGTTATGATATTGACCAGGGTTTTAAGAAAAAAGATGTTGCGGAGAAATATGGCAATCTGCAAGCAGTTTATCTACGATTTTAAAAAAATTGAGAATCAATTTTAAATGCCATTGAAGGAGGAGCAGACAAGAAGTGAATTAAGTTGTGTATATACGAAGATGTTGATAGAGCTGTTCTAAATTGGGTGCAAATGACACGTGAAAAGAATATCCAAATATTGGGCCTAATAAATAAGCAACAAACTCTGAAATTTGCACAGTCCCTTGGAGATACAGAATTTAATGCGAGCACTGGGTGGCTAGATAAATTTAAGAAGCGCCACAGAATTGTGGAAAAGGTTATTTGTGGAGAAAGTGTTAATGTAAGCGAAGAAGATTGCAACAGTTGAAGGAACAATACCTTAAAGAAGATTTGGGAAGAATATGAGCATAAGAATGTTTTTAATGCTAATGAAATGGGTTTATTCTTTAAATGTTTACCGAATAGAACACTTGCTTTTAAGGATGATAAATGTTTTGGTGGAAAGCAAAGAAAGAATCACTGTGCTAGTTGGAGCAAATATGACAGGAAGTGAAAAATTGACTTTTAGTCATCGGGA
This sequence comes from Mastigoproctus giganteus, assembly GCF_048544385.1. Lineage (NCBI taxonomy): Eukaryota > Metazoa > Arthropoda > Arachnida > Uropygi > Thelyphonidae > Mastigoproctus > Mastigoproctus giganteus. Next base: position 30,971,538 of record NC_143583.1, on the reverse strand, counting down.
TATCAAAAAACCCAAGATGTTTTAGAGGCACAAAATCTTTGGAAGTTGACTACACCTTTTAATAAAAAAGCATGGATGAAAAAGTGATATTTTTGAAGAATGGATATTAAAACTAGATAAACGTATAACAAAAGAAAAAAGGAAAACCGTGTTGGTAACTGTCCGGCACATCCTGCCAGTTTCTGCCAAACTTAAAAGTGCAAATTTGTTTTTACCACCAAACGTAACATCAAAACTCCAGCCAATGGACCAAGGCATTATTAAAAATTTTAAATTTCATTATCGAAAGAGAATAATAATGAAGATTGTCAATGCATTATCAGAAAATAGAAACTTGGAGGTTACAATTAACCTTAGAGATTGCATCTCTTAACTGGCAAAAGTTTGGCAAAACGATGTCACTGAATATACTATTCAAAATTGTTTTTCGAAAACGGGATTTGCATTGAATACAGAAGTCAAACAACAACTGGATGAACAAGATGAATTGCCCCTTTCACAACTGAAAAACTTTTGGACATTATTAAAATCGTCTGGAAACTTCGAAAATGAAATAACACTGGATAGTTATGTTTATGTAGATCAATAGCAGAACATCCAAATGAAGATGAAATACTGCTGAACAGTGTTAGACGCGACCATGATCACGAAGAAATTAACGATGATGCTGAAGAGATGCATCAGAACAACCCGCAGAAAACCAAACTAGCGAAGAAATGATTAACGCTTTTAAAACGGTTCGTATGGGTCTACAGTTTTGTGAAAATGTTCCCGATAATGTTTTTAATGCTCTGAATAAATGTGAGGTTTTCTTTGAGAATCAAACAATTTTTTAATTGTACTGTGCAAACGAAAATTACAGATTTTTTTTAAATTTGTGATACTTACCGGCAAAAATTGTGTAAACGTAATTTAAATAAGTATGTTTTTGAAATAAAATACATTAAAAATAAATGTAGATTCGTTTTCATTCTCTAATTAGATAACAATTTCTAATAAAAAAGATATTCTCTGTATAACAAAATTTCTCTATAACGAATTTTTTCGCCGGATTTATCGAATTCGTTATAGGGAAGTTCGACTGTATTTGGATCTTAGAAAGGCTTTTGATACTGTTGCACATGGAAGACTGCTACACAAATTGGAGCAGTGTGGCATTGGAAGCAAATTGCTGCTATGAATAAAGGGATGGTTGAGTGGGAGAAGACAGAGAGTGGTAATCAATGGACACTGCTCTTAGTGGACTAATGTTATTAGTAGAGTCCCCCAGGGTTCGGTGTTGGGTCCATTTTTGTTTTCTGTATTTATTAATGAAATTGATGATGGTATATCAGGCTTAATGTCCAAGTTTGCAGATGATACAAAGATCGGCAGGATTGTTAATGACACTAATGACAGTAAGCTGCTGCAACAGGATCTAGAAAAGTTGAGCAGATGGGCTGAGAGGTGGCAACTGAAGTTTAACATTGACAAATGGAAAGTACTGCGTATGGGAAGCAGTAACCCCAGAGTAACGTATCAACCCTGTGGTACTACACTGACAGTGGTAGAGAATGAAAAGGACTTGGGGGTAATTGTGCAGGCAGATATGAAGTTTTCTGAGCAGTGCAGACGGTCTGCAAGAGTAGCTCATGGTGTCTTGTCAATGATATACAGGAATTTTTCTAGCAGTGATAAGGAGGTGATTATCCCCTCCCTCCCTTGCATAAGGCAATGGTCAGGTCACACCTTGAGTACTGTATACAGGTCTGGAAGACTCATTTTAAGAAGGATGTATAGCAGCTGGAACAAGTACAGAGAAGGGCAACAAGATTAGTGAATGGAACAAAGGGTTGCTTTTACGAAGAAAGGCTTAAGTTTTACAAATTACAGTTTCAGGAGACTAGGCACCTGAGAGATGTATAAAGCCTTGAATAGTCTGAGCATGCTCAATGCTGATGGGATTCTTTCTCTTGCTCAGAATAATCACCTGAGACGGCATAAATTCAAATTGAGGAAAGATGGTTGTGGGGTAGATGTGCGGAAGTTTGTCTTTAGCCAACAGGTGGCTGATTGCTGGAACAAACTTCCATCTGTTGTAGACGTTGATAGCTTAAATAAATTCAAGGCAGAACTAGACAAACATTTGGAGCAAGTGGATGGGTGAAATGAGAAGGGTTTTTTTTGGCTGATGCTAAATAAACTTGCTTTCCTGCATCATTTGCCTTTACTAATGCTAATACAATGTCTAACCATGTTCAAATGAGATTCACTATATACCCTAATCACACTTATAATGAAGCAAAGCATAATTTCGATGTATTATTGCATAGTGCTGACCAGACTCAACACCAGTTCATCCACTACTCCCTTCCAAACTGGTAATGCAACTACATCAACAAATAACTACTACTGTCTTCACACAAGTTATCACAGGATCAGATTTCACCTCTTTCTATGGGATTGAACTATAACCTACCACCTCATTTTTTACCCAATAAGCAATGTGTAACTGATATTGAATTTTGACTCCAAAATATTAACAAAAAAGACTTAATTGAACAGCAGGTAAACCCGTTGATTTACAACTCAAAAAGTCGGAAGCTATAAAATTAAGCAGGTGCCAAAGTATGGCCTTATATGATCTACGGAAGAACAATGATAATTTGATTCAAAAAGTTGACAAGGGAGATATGATAGTAATTCTTGATAAATCAGATAACATTAATAAGTTAAACTTGATTATCTCGGACACTCGGATAACTTCTACATATCTTGAAGCAAACCATTCCTTGTTTATACACTTGGTTAATCAATACAATAAAACTTTTAATTACTTATTGAAAGAGTAATTTCATCATGATATCCCAACTAAAAAATCTGAAAGCCAGAACTTTTAATATTCCCACTCTTTTTGATCAAGTAAGGTACCACAAAACAGGATTTCCCATTTGCCTTATTGTTTCCTACAAAAAGTCTGCTTTTGCATCACTAGCCACCTATACAATATCATCAAAACCTTTAGACAGGTGATTAAATTTGGTATTAAGAATTACGATACATTATTTAATAGCCTAAAGGATTGTAATCTACATAACAATCATAACTTGTTCTCCCTAGATATCACATCCTTATAAACAAAGATAAACGTTGAGTATACTTTAGACGTAGTGTGGGATATGTTAAACAATAACAGTATACTTATTAACTATACCAAACTGCCCATTTAAGAGATTTTTCACCTGATTAGACTTCTAATCAAAGCAAATTTTATTACATTTCATGGTAAAGTATATAAACAAATTTTTGGTCTGCTCATGAATTTAAATCTCAGCAGTATCATATTAGAAATTTACCTTTCAACCATTGAGAGCATATATCACCTTTTTTACCCCAAATTAGATATTATGGGAGATACCTAGATGATGTTCTCTGTATCACTGACAATAATACTATTTATGATATTTTATATTGATTCAATAATATCCACCTCTGGCTGAGTTTCACGTTAGAAGCAGAGAACTTTGAAACAAAATCACTTAATTTCCTAAACTTTACACTTGCCTGTTACATGAACAGTATCCAATTCAATGTTTATTGAATTGGAAACCGACAAACATAGGCATGTTTCTAAACTAAAACAGCTATCATCCGTTTACGCACAAACGATCTATTATTTTTAGCCAATTTCTGAATGCATGTACAGCAGGCCCCCGTTATAACATGGTTCGCTTTACGCTGATTCGCTATAACGCTGTTCTTATATTATAACCCGTATCTGACTATAACGCTGTCACAGATCACTATAATGTTCTTTTACAGATTGAATTTTTGGCATATTTAACGAAATAGTTTCATTTGTTGGAGTCGATAGCTTGAAAATGAATACCAAAACAGCATTAAAATGTTTCCCACGCCGACTTGAGAAATTTTCCCATGCTCAGTGAAAATTTCTGCACGCTAATTTAATTGCAGTACAGTGACTTGTTACGTTTCCGAGATCAACATTTTAAAAAATGACCAAGTATATTGCTTGTAATATTTGCATTATATGCATTTATCCAAAGTCTAGTCATCACTCAATACCGTATTAGACATCGTGCGAAACGGACAGTTTACTTGAACATTGTATCATAATTAATGCAACCAATGCAGTTACATTTTCGAAGAGTTAATAATGGCCGATAAGAATGAAAAAGCACCAACGTCTGAGCGCAGTATGAAGACTATAAATGTAAGAAAAAGACTGAATTTGAAAATTAAATTAGACGTTTTGAAGCGAATCGATTCCGGTCAAAGACAAGCAGATGTGTGCTATAATTTAGGACTTGCAAGTTTAACTGTAAGAACAATTATAAAAAAAAATAAAGAATTAATTTTATCAGCGGGAAAGACAGCTGTTCCACTGCAAGCAACTAGGGCTAGGTCGGCTCTTTGGATTGAAATGGAAAGACTAACCAATTTTATTGAAGATAATATCCAATGCAGAATTCAGTTAAGTTAAATATTATTAAAAAAAAAAAAAAAAGAGAGAGAGAGAGAGAGAGATTAGCCAACATGATGATCTGAAGAAAACTCACCTAAAAAAAAAAAAGTGTGGAACCATTTAAAACTACCAGGGTCCTGAGCTGGATATCATCATTCTTCTATTTCTTGGCGATTCCTTTCTACTTTCTCTCTCTCTCTCTCTCTCTCTCTCTCTCTCTCTCTCTCTCTCTCTCTCTCTCTCTCTCTCTCTCTCTCTCTCTCTCAGGGTAAATCGGGAATTTTTTTTGGCTGTTGCAGCATAAGCCTCAAGCTTCCTTGCACCGTATGGCTAATAATAATAATAATAATAGTAAGGGCTGGTTGAATAGATTTAAAATCCAGGGAGAAGCCGCAAGTGCAGATTAAGGAGCCGAAACTTTCAAAAAAGAACTTGTTAAAATTATTGAAGAGGGGTATTATGTGTTATACTTCTCAACAAGTTTTTAATATTGACGAAGCAGGACTTTTGTGGAAATGAATGCCTAAAAGAAGTTTCATATTGAAAGAAGAAAAAAACATGCCAGGTTTGAAAGCGGCAAAGGATCGGTTGACTTTATTGGTGGTTGGTAACGTTGCGGGGGATTTAAAATTAATACCCCTTTTAGTTTATTTGGAAGAGGACCAAAGTTCAACCCAAAATCGACACATTTTTCTTGATTAAATTCATCAATTAAATTAAATCAATTTAGATCAATTAAATTCATGATTTTAATTGGAATTCTAAGTTTAATTTTGATACGTAAGTAGTTACCACATAATTATATATGTATGTAATGCAGAATATTTTATATGTACAAATATTTGAATATTAAATATTTTGACCGACATTTGTGCATCTTTTCACTACCATTTATTATTTCACTACCATTGATTAGGAAATATCCTATGGCACCGACCGCAACTCACATATACATATGTTACCTTATTGGAATGCGGCACTCGCTTAGCACGGATTCACTTGGCGCTCTGTTTTTACGGAACAAATTATCAGCGTTAAGCGGGGGTCACCTGTAAATACTCCACGCTGGAATCACCAAAGTCCAGATACTTACAGACAGATTTTTAAATAGAACTTATCCTCTTCTCACTGTTAACCAAATTAAAACACAGTTTAAAAATAAATTAAGGAAAACACTAGTCACTAGCAATAACACCAAAAAATACTTTTTTTATTTCCATCCCCTACACTGAACAATGGCATAAACAATTAAACAGGCTTTTCAGACACAAAATTTAAAATTGTGTCTAGACCTGTACATAAATTACATGCTGAATTAAATAATCGTTCAATCATGTTGTCATTTTCGAAGCAGATAAATAATCTAGTATACATTATCTGATGCAGTGAATGTGACTCAACTTATCAAGGATCGACACGATGTATGATGGATGTGAGAATGAAAAGCTTGGCCTCAGTTGCTTCTAGGGCAGGCGCCTTGGAATTAGCTCTTTTTTTTTTTTTATTTAAAGAGTCCAAAATATTTAGTATTCAGCGAAACTACATTAAATTATTAATAGCTGAAACCCTGGAAATCAAAATGCATGTAAATTCTATTAATTACATTGCCTACATCTCATCTCTGATTCATGGTCATTTTCGCGCATGCTCCAAGATACTGAATAATCTCTATATTAAGGTCTCACTCATTTAACTCACGTTACTCCTATCCTGTGACGAAGACATACTGTCGAAAAGCTCCAGTCCGCTTCAGGAAGGAAGTTATTCAAATCTGTTTCTAAATTATTTTAACTAATTTATTTTTTGACTATTGCTTTCTACAACCCTTTTTATTGATTTTATTAGATATAATGCCTTCTGTAATCCAGGGTTATATGGTGGTTGTTTGATGTGTTGATGGTTGGGTTGTGGGGTCCTAAGCTATCGATCACGAACGTGTCAAGCCATTCATGCATCTTTGGAGGAGAGAAGTTATTAAATAATTTTATGTTTGATTTAATTCTGGAGTTTGGCATGCTGAAGCATTCTACAAAAGCATATTGAGGTAAAGTCTCTTATTTTTTACATATATTAAGGATCAGCAGGTAAAAGAATCACTAGGTGATGACAGTGATCACAGTACATATTGATGTGGGGTTTACTTAAAGATGTAACTGCCATCAAGGGTGAGGGGGAAGGGTTTTTCCTTTCGTAAAGGAGATTACAGTTATTTCAGATAGTTTTTAAATTCCATACAGTGGGATCAACTAATGTTGCTATCAACAACCAATTCTAAATGGGAAGCATTCAGAGAAATAATCACAGAATGCTGAGCTTTTTATGGCACCTCCGTAGCCAGGTGGGAAGGAGCAGCAGTGGGTAGCACACGCTTCTTGATTAGACCGGGGTTCGAGCCCGTCACCACCAAATACGAAGGATGCGGAAAGGTCAGGGAATGACCACTGCACCGGAGTGATATGGCCTTAGTTGCTAATGCTCTTAAAAAAAATCCAAAATAACAAAAAAAAAAAAAAAAATAGCTTTTTATACCAATTAAAAACACAGTTGAAGGCTTAGACCTAAATGGATATTAGTTGAACTATTGACACATGTCGCAGAGAAGAAAAATGCATGGGATCCATATAAATTATCAGGTGATAGAGAAGCTTACGGTAGGTATAAACTAGTCTGCAATCAAGTCACAAAGGAGGTAAGACAAGCCAAGGCATTTACAAAAAATGTCTCTTGCAAAGAATGCCAAGAAAAGCAGCAAAGAAGTCTTTACTTATTTTAACAGCAGAAAGAAGGGGCTGAATATTTTTATTCGTTCCAGTTCATATCAAAACATCAAAGTTGCTATTTTGCAATTTTAAGCAGAATAAGAACTATGACTTTTTCGATCAAAATAAATATTCCAACTAAAAGGCGGAGCAATACACAAAAAAAAAAAAAAAAAAAAAAAAAAATCACACACATTTTCCCATCCCATCTAATAATCTGTCCAATACTTCCTCCCCACCCCAAAACACTAGGTGGAATCTAATTCCAACAGTTAATTACAATACAGGTAGTTCCCGACTTTACGAGTTAATTTATTCCTAGCAAGCGGTCATAAAGCAGGAATTTATTCCCATAGACATAATGTTAAAACCAGGGGTTACATTCTCAACAATGAAATTAGTTTGCTAATTAGTTTATGTTTAAACAATGATTGATTTATCCAAAGAAATGAAAACATAGCCTGTAAAATCAAGTAAATTATAATTTAAAGAAATTATTTATGACTTAACAAATGTTAAAGAATCTTTATTCTTCATCATCGACTAAATGCACTCTTGTTGATCACTCATTGTTGGGTCGGTACTCGTTATTGGTTTGTTGCACAAGGAGTCTGTCTTCTTCAGAAATGCTTCAAGAGACGTTTGTTTCCAAGATAATCTCTTCTCTTTTCTTTATAAATTTCACGATAGCTGCATAAGCATTTTTTAATGGCACGCATAAATTGCAACTAACTTTTTTTTTTTTATGAAAACCCCAAACACGAAAGGTATCAAAACCTATAGTACTTAGTACCGGCATGGGTTGAAGGAGAAGTATGGGGGGGGGGGGGGATACTGGAAACTTTGCTCTAGAGACTAAACATGGGTTTCACCACTTCAAGCCTCCAATAAGCAAAGTGGTGGTATTTCACCGGTTGATGAAAGTCATCTACCAACTAACAAGATACACGCAAGTGAGATTGCAACTAACAAAATTCACGGGGAATAACACGTTTATGAAGCTTAAAATAATAATAAAAAAGAATGAAGAGAAGATTCTGGAAATTTATTTATGTTTTTTATATGACTGAAGATGGCAGTGAAGGAAACACATCTCACCCTAATAACGTAAAAACCCACACAATTCCAGCTATCAGTATTTTCACATATGCAATAACATCGAGTTTATTACCCATTTACAATTGCTTGCACTAACAGAAATTAGTTTATTACCCATTTACAATTGCTTGCACTAACAGAAAAGCACAATAAACCGGAAAGTGCAAATTGTTTTTATTGTTTTAAGGTCGTGACTTCCAGAAATGTGCTTTAGAAAAATATCACAAAGCCATTCAAAATTGGTTCTTATAACAGAACATATGATAACTGACAGTGTAGTGCATTTAATGATTTGAATTGGTAACTAATACAATTTATATTACAAAATGACCTTTTAAAGCAGTGGTTTTTAACCAGGGTGCTGCAACAACATTCTTGGGGTGCCGTGTAATTTGGGTTTGAGTTACTTAAAGTTATTATTATTAATATTTATTTTTTTCTTTTTTTGAAATTTATACATTTATTTCATTATAAAAAGGTAGTATGAATCAGAGCTGTAATGCTCAATATGTTCTACGTTGATATTAATATTTGTAAAATGATAAGAGGAGTTTACCTCAATATAGTATGGAGAACACTTCCATATGATACTCCAGAAATTAAAACAAAAAACTTACATTAGAGTAACAAATAATTAAAAAAAATTAAGACAATTAAAATCAATTTAACACAATTAAAAATCAATTTAACGCAATTAAAAATATTAAAAAGAATCTAACAAAAATATTCAAAATGATTTTCCTCCCTGAAGCTGACAACGCTATTCGACTGTATGTCATGATCACAAGAATGAAAATTACCAAATTCTGAAGCATTGTCAGGAAGGAAAATTGTTTTGAATATTTTAATTAGTTTCTTTTTAATATTTTTAATTGTGTGAAATTTATTTTAATTATGTTAAACTGGTTTTTAATTATTTGTTACTCTAATGTAAGTTTTTCGATTTTTTCGTTTTAATTTCTGGAGAGTATTATATGGAAGTGTTCTACATACTATATTGAGGTAAACTCCTCTTATCATTTCACAAATATTATAAAATGTAAGTACTGTATCCATTGTACTGTATCTTTTTAAATTTGTGGTGATCTATAATTGATCTTTATTTAGTACCTCTATATAAAGAATAAAATTATTATATAGGTATATATTAAAAGGTCGAAAACCACTGTGTTAGGTATTTATTTTGGCCTAGGGGTGCCATGAAAAAAATTACTGGGACACTAAGGGCACCGTGAACCGAGAAAGTTTGGGAACCTCTGTTTTAGAGAGATAAATAGCTCAGTTATATAGCAAAAATTTCAACTTTCGAGGTCTTGGAACGAATAACTAAAGAACAACGTGTTATTGGGTCACATTACGATATTTTCATGATAAGATCTTTGGAATGGATTAATATCGTAAAGCTGGGTGCACTATATTGTATAGCTATGTGCGTGGTTTGAAATGTGGGATTTATGAATGTTTAACATTCATTTTTTGCAATTAATCTTCATATTTTCGATTTTGTTGATACTTGATACTTGGGAAAAAAAACTCTTAAACCCGGGAACTCGTAAAGCGGGAACTGCCTGTATATTTAAAGGTAAACTTCTATCATCTATTCTGCAACCAACTTCTCTCATTTTAAATGTACACTTCCTCATGGATGTTGCCTGAGAAAGGGTAATGATGCTATCAGCACTAGTTCCCTCAAACCTTCAATACTTTTGATAACTTCTGTGAGAGATCCAACAATCAGGTCACACACTCTTTATATGTTCGAGCTTTGAAAGACAGCTGATACTTCCCAGTATGCCTTGTATTGTTGGCATGTTTCAAATAAGTAGCCACAAAAACTATCTAATTGATAATTAGGCTGCTTTATAGAACACCCCCATTTTATGTTTCCTTTATTATGTTCTAGAGGAGGAACTATATGACAGCTTTGAAAAATACAGTAATGCAAATATAATAAAGAATAATTTGAACTGATAAGTAAAAAAGAACACTAAAACTAACATAAATTTTAAAAATTTATAAAAATCTTTATACTGCCAACTAACTCATATTATTGTTGTATTCATGTAAGATTTCAGACTTGAAAGCCTTTTAAAATAATAAGAGTACTGTTCCAGTCAGTCCTTGTAAAAAACCATACAATACTGATTTTTTATTTCTTTTTATTTATTTTTTTTTTTTTTAAATAAAAACCGCAAACATGAAAGATATTAGAACTTATAGTTATTAGTGCCATGCATGGGTTGAAGGCTGAGAAGATACTTGTTCATATTACTTGAATTTTTTCTTATTGTACTTTTCAGGAAATACACATCAAGGAAGGTTATTTCAGAGAACAGAAACATAAGGAATAAATAAAGAAATCTGGTTGCAGCAGCATGTGTTTTGGAACTGGTCTGAAAAGGGGGGGGGTTACAGATGCCAATCCAGAACAGTGCCGATGGAAGTATCTATAGAAAGAGCATGCAGCAGAAACTGAACATCCATGAGACAGAATGGGGTGACTGCTTAAGCAATGAGTCAATTAATCTGACTGCCCTTTTTGAATGGAATCAAAGATCCTGAGAGAAGTTTTAGTGCCACCACTCCAGATGTGAAAACAATATTCCATGATAGGGTGGATTTGAGATTTGTACAGTGTGAGTAGTCATTTAGAAGAAAAGTAGCAGCAAGTAATCTTTCTTTCTTATTTTATTTATTTATTTTTTTGATGCAGAGGAAGTAATATTTGTGACTTGCTTGTGCCAAGAGATATTAGAAGTCAGGGTAATTCCCAATGGCGATATGTGATCTTCTACAGAAATCTAAGTCATCAAAAATAATTATATGAGCAACAGCTGAGAGTTTTTTTGCAAGAAATAAGACAGGACTGAGTTTTAGAAGGATTGATGTTACTTAGTTTTCTTCACCCCATTGGAAAATTAGTTGGTAATTGGCATTTAAGGGATTGGTATTAGTGGATATTTGAGAAGTTTGTGCAGGACAAGGTTTCCCAAACTGAAGGTGGAATGTGTAGCGTGTTGTCATTAAAAAACTATGGGTAGAATTTCCACTGACTGGAAATTCTACCCATAGAAAGTCATTAATATAGAAGAGGAAAAGAGGAGGAGAAATAACTAAACTTTTGGGAACATCATTAGTGGAGAAGTTAGAAGAAAAAGGGCCATTTACCATCAACCGCAACGAGTGGCATCAGAGACAACTAGAACCCGAATTGCAAAAAAAAAAAAAAAAAAAAAGAAGTTGGCAATCCAAAAGATAGGAGCTTACTTAGAAGACCTTATGCCAAACATGATCCAAAGCCTTAGAAATGTCAAGTCAAGTACAACTGTTTGAGCTCTACCAAATTTTTCTCATCAAATCTGTTCAAGAATTAGTAACGTAACCCAATATATCATCCATAGATTGATGTTGAGAGAATCCATATTGGCAATCATTAATAAAATGAAAGGTTTCAAAGATAGTACAAAAGTTTTTATGGTTTTTTATTGCTTTATTTGTTTATATCACAAAAGCCCATCAAAGAAAATATTCTGTTGGTTTGAAGCTTTTGCCAATATCATAAGGATCTTTCAATTAGGTGGTCTGGGAAGTTCAAATATTATTTTTCACTGCAGTTACATAGTTTATCAAAAGAAAAAATTACTATTTGTGTTTCACCATGAAACTTCGCAACATATCATTTGGAGAAATAAACAGTTGAAATGTAAACAACAGCATATCATGGCCAGAAATTACATTTTTCATAATTAGGCTTTGTGACGCATGGAGCACGTCTCAAATGGGAGATCAAGTAAATTTTTTGCAAGACATTGTATAACAGTGTGGTGCATGACAATTTGGTGAAAGACAGTTGGTGGATTTTTTTTTTTTTTTTTTTTTTTTAGGGAGAATTCAGTGTATGGCAAAGCAAGACAGAAAGTGCAAACTTTTAACATGCCGTGCTGTAGATGGTGAATTCAGTGATCACAGTGCCATTCTTGATATTTTATATTTTTGATAGGGTGTTTTATCCACCTTAATGCACAGTCAACTTTTTTTAGGAGATTCTATTAAAAAAGTATCCCAATCTTTAACCTGCTCCAGACAGGTTAAAGATTGGAATTCAAGAGAACCTAGTTCGCATTGTATTTTTTAAGAAATACCTACTGGGGGAGGGGAGGGGGGGTTGTTCCAGAGACCAAAAGTAGAGTTCATTAATGGATGCCAGCTGGGTAACGTGCATCTTTTGCCATCTGGTTTGCAGCCAGTGCTATAGTTTTTATTGAAAGAAGTTAGTAGTAGGCTAGTACCATGGATGGATTAAGGGTAGGGTAAGGGTTACTGCCTGGAAACTGTGTGTTGGAATTGGAGTCCAAGTCCCCTACATAAAAAAAAAAAAAAAAAAATAAATAAATAAATAGTCTCATTTTGATTATAGGTACAGTCAGTCCTCATATAGCACGATAGTTGTGTTCCTAGAAACCCTCGTGCAATGCAAAATCATGCAATATAAACAACAGGCCCTATGGGAAAAATAGGGTTAGGTGCCGACCACCCAAGTTTGAACACACATTTGTAACCAAAACATTACCAAACACAATAAATAATCATAATAAAATACGTAATATGTAAGCATTTTAATTACTTAAGTATTTTAAGTAATATGTAAGTATTTTAATTACTTAAGTATTTTAAGTAATACGTAAGTATTTTATTACGACTATTACGTAATAAAATATTGCTAATGCTTTTGCTTCTATCTTAAGCAAACTTTTTTGTTTGATTTTCTATCCAAAAAGATGACAGCCGTTCCATCTCTTCCAATTCTTTGTGTCTTAATCTAATGGATTTTAATTACACTTTGAGTTGTTCCTGCTAGGAAAGTTGTTTTTATTTTCTCTGCATTCTTTCTAATTCTCGGCATTGCCTCATTTAGGTCTGTAGCACGTGCAATATCACATGGTCTTTCATTTCGCTCAAAGCGTTTCACAATTTCATATATTTTCTTTATCGACAGAGGCGGACTGGCCATAAGCCTTACTGGGGAAACCCCGATGGGCCGGAGGCCAGTGTGATTTTGGCCATAAACGCTAGTATGAGGCCACTATAAATTTTCCCGGGTAAGAATTTTTGACCAAGTCTGCCTCTGTTTATCGATATTGCTTTTCTTTTTCTCTCTGAATCTGTAGTGTCTTCACCAGGATGCTTCCTTTTCATACCTTTTAAGTATTTTACTCAATTTTTAGGGAATAAAGTGCAATTACAAAATGAGGAGGCACGCTTGATACACATAAACAAAGCTGCGTGCGTGCGTGTAGCAATAAACAACTCTGTGAATAAACAACACCGTAAAGGCAGAGATACACTATTGACACCTCACATTTTACTAAAGCACATTTCTAGGTGTTACTGCCATAAAACAATAAAAACAATTTCCAGTTGCGTTTCTGGGAGTGGAATCTTATAAACTGGTAGTAAACTCGATCTAATTGCATTTGCGATTATACCGATAGTTAGAATTGTGTTGCTTTTTACGTTATTATGGTGAAATGTGTTTCCCCTTCATTCCTATCGTGTTGCGTTCAGTTGGGGTGATTCCGCGTTCGACTGCCATTTCTTGTAAACACAAAGGCGAATCATGCATAAGCGAATTCGGTTCGTGTTATATAAGATATCGTTCCCCTATTTATAAATCGTGTATGATCGAATTCATGTAGCGTAAACACGTGTTATACGAGGACTTATCCATATTGTAATACTGACTGTATTACAATATGGATGGTGTCATGCTGAAATAGAAAAGTACAATTTCCAACCTGCCTATGAGAAGGCCAGTGTGAATCCTTTTATACAAAATAAATATATTAAAATAAATAAATAAGAAATATATTATTCTCTTTTGTCTCCTTATCCTTTTACTTCATTGATTTTGTTAATTTTTGATCTCTGTATGATATACCAAATTGTACTCACTGAATTGTCACAGCCACCAATTCTTTCACCAAATTGTCACATGTAGGAAAATGTCATTTACCAAATCGTTTTGCACACCGAACTGTCATACAATAAACTGTTTTGTACCCTGAACTGTCATACAATAAACTCTTTTGCACCCTGAACTGTAATACAATAAACCGTTGCACACTGAACTGTCATACAATAAACTGTCCAATGAACTGATGTAAATCCCTCAAATGGGTGACAAAGAGTTCAAATCCCTGAGCTCAAGATAACTACATGCTTCTTAAAATGAGGTATTCAATGAGGTATGTGATATTCAAGATATAGCCTAACTGCTACTTTATTAAGTAGCAGTTAGTTCAAGATATAACCTAACTGCTATTTTTTTAGTTAATTAATACTTAAGTGTCCGTAGATTACCGTTCGTAACTTTCCCCTTTGTGATACGATAGTTAAATACCGTACTAGATAGCGTTAGTTGAACTTCGTTAGAAGTTAAATTGTACTTTTAAATAAATTTTACTTTTAAATAAATACATATAACGACTTAGATTACAAACGTAATATAATTAATTATATTTAACATAATTAATAACATAACATAATTAATTAATTAATTAATAGAATCATGACTCAGACAAGAGCAGCAAAGCAAAAGGCTCAAGCTAATGGAAGTGCTGTGACTCAGAGTAGAACTGAGGGGGGCAGTTGTCCTCTGACTCACAGCCTTATAAAATGCACTGTTTGCTTGATGTTTGCAGAGCAATCGGGTACGGGACATGATACTGCCATGGGGGATGTCTTTGTGTGTGCACGATGTCAGGCAACAACTCAGCGTTCTTGTGGGCCTATATGAGAGCTTGAAGGACAGGACGGATGCCCTCGAAGAAACTAAATTGAGAGGCCCATCAAGCTCTCAGCTGCCCACATCAATGCCAGAGCTTGCACTTGGGCATCACGTGACACAGAGACAACCCCCAAGGCAGAATGCGCTGGTCCCGAAGGAACTAGTAGTTGTTGGTGACTCTATTATCAGGGAAACGGGGAACATGCTTTGTAAAAAGGATAGGTGGAACAGGACCAGGGTATGTCTGCCAGGGGCAAAGGTTGATGACGTTGTAGAGCGAATATCGTCTTTTAAGGGCACAAAAGGTGATATAGTTGTACACGTTGGCACTAATGATATTAAGAGTAGGAGACCGGCAGAATTACTTAACAAGTACAGGTCACTGTTGAACAAAAGCCGAGAATTAGGGTTGAATTTGAAAGTGTCTGCAATTCTGCCCAGACACGATAGGAGGGAGTATATGATGAGAGCCTTGTCGATCAATTCGGCCCTGGAAAGATTGTGCAAGGCTCAAGGGGTAGAATTTTTTTCAGCCTGGACTGTACTTGTTAACAGGAGAGATTGCTTCTACAGGGATGGGATACACTTAAATAGAAAGGGTGCAAGAATATTTGCTGATGCTATCGAGGCAGTGTTAGGTGGGTCGGAAAACTGCTAGCTTGGGGGGAGACAAAGACCAATAGATTGACAGTAGCCACTGGCAGAGGTGAAAGAGATTCTTGCACTGCTTCTATTAGAATGAGCAGAAGCCTAAAAAACAAGATGCATGGTATTTCAGAGACTGCTGGGAGCCATTGCAGTACAAGTAAACACATGGGTTGTGTTAGGGTAGTTAAGAATAGAAACAGGTGCAGGTATACTTGCGTGTACACCAATGCTAGGAGTTTAGTAAATAAATTTGATGAATTTGAGGTATTGCTCAAAACATCAAAGGCAGATATAGTTGGGATATCAGAGACGTGGTGTCACACAGATATAAGGGATGCAGAACTGGAATTTGGGGAGTACGTCTACAGAAAGGATAGACAGGATAGGAAGGGGGGAGGGGTTATGCTATTAGTTAAGAAACACATAAAAACCAAGGAAGTGAAGCCAGTCGACATCGCTGGACAGTGCAGTGTTGAGTCAGTTTGGTGTGACATAAGCATTGGGAGATCAAAATTGAGAGTAGGAGTGTGCTATAGGCCTAATGACTCTGATGAGTATAATAAGAAACTGTACAGGGAAATAGAGTGGGCCAGTAAATCAGAGAGTCTTATAATGGGAGATTTTAATTTCCCAGATATTGACTGGAATTTGGGGGTTGGTCACTCACACACTAGCAGGGCTTTTGTGGATTTATTGGATGATTGTTTTCTACATCAGCATGTTCGGGAGGCAACTAGAGGGAGTAATACTCTTGATTTGATTATCGGCAGTGATTCTTCATGCATGAAGAATCTGCAGATAAATGAACCACTAGGTGGCAGTGATCACAGTGTGCTGAAGTGGGATTTACTTAAAGAGGTAACTACCATTAGGGGTAAAGGGAAGGGTTATTGCTTCCGTAAAGGCGACTATGATGGACTGAGACAGTATTTAAATTCTATACAGTGGGACCAACTGATGATGTTACCAACAGCAAATTCAAAATGGGAAGCATTCAAAGAATTAATCTTGGAAGCTACTAGGCTTTACATACCAACTAAGAAATATTGTTCAAGGTTTAGGCCAAAATGGATGTCAGATGAACTAATGAGGCATATGGCAGAGAAGAAAAATGCATGGGATACTTACAAATTAACACGTGACACAGAAGCCTATGATAGATACAAGTTGATATGCAACCAAGTTACAAAGGAGGTTAGGCAGGCGAAGGCAGATTACGAGAAATCCTTGGCAAGGGATGCAAAGAAAAACAGCAAAGAGTTCTTTACTTATGTAAACTCTAGAAGGAAGGGGATGAATCAGATTGGTCCACTTGATATTGATGGGTCAACTGTTGATGACCCTGCTCAGGTAGCTAACAAACTAAATGAATATTTTCCATCGACATTCACACATGAGGAGTTATTCAGCAAGGGGAATGCCAGAGGTGTATTCAACTCTAGCATTAAGCTACAGAATCTTGAAATAACTGGGAGTAAAGTGGAGGAGAAACTGTTGAAGATAAACACAAAAAAGGCACCCGGGGTGGATGGGATCTATCCAGTTATATTAAAGGAAGCAGCAAAGGAAGTAAGCAAACCCTTAGCCATAATTATGAGAGCTTCCTTGGACTCAGGGGAGGTACCCATAGACTGGAAATGTGCAAATGTGACCCCAATTCACAAAGGAGGATCAAAGGCTGACAAAAGTAATTATAGACCTGTGAGCTTAACTTCTGTTCCAGGAAAATTAATGGAGGCACTGGTTAAAGAAGCACTGCAGGATCATTTAGATAAGACTTCAGTTATAGCTCGGACGCAGCATGGTTTTGTTAAGGGGAAGTCTTGCCTGACCAATTTGATTGGATATTATGATGCAGTCACAAAAGAACTGGATGCAGGGAATAGCTTTGATATTATATACTTGGATCTTAGAAAGGCTTTTGATACTGTTGCACATGGAAGACTGCTACACAAATTGGAGTAGTGTGACATTGGAGGCAAATTGCTGCTATGGATAAAGGGGTGGTTGAGGGGGAGAAGACAGAGAGTGGTAATCAATGGACACTGCTCATCCTGGACTAATGTTATTAGTGAAGTCCCTCAGGGCTCAGTGTTGGGTCCATTATTGTTTTCTGTATTTATAAATGATATTGATGATGGTATATCAAGCTTAATGTCCAAGTTTGCAGACGATACAAAGGTTGGCAGGGTTGTCAAGGACACTACTGACACTATGCTGCTGCAACAGGATCTGGAA
The DNA here is from genome assembly GCF_048544385.1 of Mastigoproctus giganteus. NCBI lineage: Eukaryota > Metazoa > Arthropoda > Arachnida > Uropygi > Thelyphonidae > Mastigoproctus > Mastigoproctus giganteus. The sequence goes on along the minus strand of NC_143583.1, from coordinate 30,953,543 downwards.
AGATTGAGCAGATGGGCTGAGAGGTGGCAAATGAAGTTTAACATTGACAAATGTAAAGTACTACACATGGGAAACAGCAACCCCAGAGCAACGTATCAACTCTGTGGTACTACAATGACAGTGGTAGCGAATGAAAGGGACTTGGGAGTGATTGTGCAGGCAGATATGAAGTTCTCTGAGTAGTGCAGACGGGCTTCAAGAGTAGCTCATGGAGTATTGTCAATGATATACAGGAATTTTTCCAGCAGGGATAAGGAGGTGATTATTCCCTTCCACACCTAGAGTACTGTATACAGGCCTGGAGGCCTCATTTCCAGAAGGATGTAGAGCTGCTGGAACGAGTACAGAGAAGGGCAACAAGATTAGTGAATGGAACAAAGGGGTGCTCTTATGAAGAAAGGCTTAAGTTTTGCAAATTACAGTGTCTGGAGACTAGGCACCAGCGAGGTGATCTGATAGAGGTGTATAAAGCCTTGAATGGTTTGAGCATGCTCAATGCTGTTGGGATTCTTCCTCTAGCTCAGAATAATCACCTGAGAGGGCATAAATTCAAATTGAGGAAAGATAGATGTAGGATAGACGTGCGGAAATTTGCCTTTAGCCAGCGGGTGGTTGGTTGGTGAACAGACTTCCATCCCTTGTAGTGGAGGTTGATAGCCTAAATAAGTTTAAGGCTCAGCTGGACAGGTATTTTGAATGAACAGAGGGGTGAAGTGGAAGTGGGTTTTTTTTTTTTTTTTTTTTTGGCTGATGCTGCATAAGCTTGCTTTCTTGCATCAAATGCCTCTACTAATGCTAATGTTATACAATGGGATAATCATCTCTTTGCCTGCTGGCAAAGTTCTTGTATATCGCTGACAGAACTCTATGAGCTATTCTTTAGACTGTCTGCCCTGCTTTGAGAATTTCATGACGGCCCATTTAATATCCTGGTCTTTTTCATTAAAAATCCCTGAGTTTTAACTACCCAAATGATGTGTTAGGCTGGGATTACTTCTATCTGAATGTAGTACCTCACATTTATTAATATTATACTTCAGTTGCATTTTTCACTCCATTTAAATAGTTTAATCAAGATTTTATTTAAGCAATATTCCTTAATTAATCTCGTTAATCACTTTTCCTGCCTTTATATTGTCAGCAAACTTGAACATTAAACTTGAAATGTCCACATCTCGAAATCTGAAATACCTACATCTTTACACATATTTTTGGTAGCTCAGTAGTAATAATTCTGTCTGTTGACATTACCAGTCAAATGAAAATGTTATATACTCATACACAGTTTCTTTTCAAGTTTACTGTTTGCTTTAACTCCATAAAATGCATACTGAAATTTAGGTCATTTATATATATCCATTTTACATATTTTTATCTTAGAAATATTAAATCTAATAAATTGCTCCTTCCAATCTTGTACACTTGTGCAAATTTTGAGTGAAATATGTCATAACTTTGTAGAGCATTTCTTTGTTTATCTCAACAATTTATTCACAGATACACTTCTTGAATTCTTTGGTAATTGATGACTCAGAGTTCTACATACATCATTTTAGTTATCCCATAAGAATTCAGGTTCCATAAGATCAGAGCAATGAGATGGCAATGGCATATCTCCAAAGGGAGAAAAAAAATAAAAAATCTAGCCTGGAAATATTTAGCAAAAAATATTCATTCTCACTTTTGCTGTATGAGACCATGCTCTGTCATGTTGATTACACATCTTATCTATGTTGTCAGTTTCTTCTACCTGTAGTCAGAACTCCTGAACTCCACAACAGCAATCTGCACTGACAAACTGCTGGGCCATTTCATTTAAGAAAGAATCAATAATCTTAAAACTCAAAACAAGACACCACACTGTCAGTTTCAATGAATTAATGCAATTCATTAACTTTACATATATTTTTGGTAGATCAGTAGTAATAATTCTGCTGACTGGGCTAGCCATATGGGTAAAGTGCCTGTCTTGCAACCCAAAGGTCGCGGGTTCGAATCTCTCCTCGGGCTTGGATCAGAGTAAAAATGCAAAAAAACTTTGGGGAGGTGCATTATGGCCACAGAAGCCGATGCACTAACAATTAAAAAAAAAAAAGTAATAATTCTGTCTGTTGACATTACCAGTCAAATGAAAATGTTATACACTCATACACAGTTTCTTTTCAAGTTTACTGTTTGCTTTAACCCCATAAAATGCATACTGAAATTTAGGTGATTTATTCTGTCATTTACATTGAGTAACTGAACAATGTAAATTTTTTAAGGGTGAAACTTTTGTGCATGAAGAATATACCTCATAGTAGCCTCTGGAAAAAATAGGATATGGGCATGACAATGAATGGACTATCTCAGACTCAATTCAATAGACAAGCAAACTTGCTTTGCATTCTCAGGCATATTTACATTACATGGAGCTCCTGTGGCATTACATCTGTTATAGTATCAGTTGGTTTTAAAATTGGTTTCCAACTTGTTGGTAGCTAGTTTTGTGAAACACCAAAGGGTGATTCACAAACATAAAGATTTTGCTGAAAATTATGCTGCACTGAATGATAGAGTTAATTTCGGAAAACCAATGTATGCAAGAAATGCAATGGATATTCCATAATGAAATCTCCCTAGCCTGTTGCATAATCTCACTATATAATAACCCTAATGAAATATGTCGGTTGTTTCTGCAGACCCTGCACAACATTTTTTCACACGAGACTGTTATCAAAACCTTTACTGAAATCCAAGTAAATAATTTCAAAATTATTAGGTGCATCAAGTTCCTTTGTGACAACCTTATAGTGGCTAATCAGACTGGTTGGGCATGATAGATCACAAGCATAACCCCTTATTGAGAATCTTGTTATAACAGGATTTCATACAATATGTCGAAGGGAATGGTTTATGATTATTTTAATGATTTTTTTACACAGTTTAAATGTTATTGTATGTTTTGTCAGAAAACGTTTAAATAATAGTCTCACTTTCTTAAAAAATATGGACTAAAATAGCTGGACTATAAAAAGGAATAGCCAATACTTACTTGTGTGCATTCTGGACATTTCAGTATTTCACCTTCTCCTTGTTTACTATTATCTTCACTTCCATCTCCATTCTCTAATATAGCATCTCCAATATAATAATGTCCAGCTTGATGAATGGATTCACTGAGGCCTACATCTTCTGCCGCATGAGTCAAAGTATGAAGATTCAAAACACTCGAATTATCAAAAGTTAATTCACAATGTGTGCATACCCATTCTGCTCCTTGCTTCTTTTTGAATAATGATTTAACTGGCCTTGAAATAGGTTCATTTTCACCACGTTGCCTGTGACGCCTTACATGCCTATATGAAAATTAAAAAGGTAAAAATCAACTTTATAAAAGTTTAAAGAAAATGAATAATTCCTGATGAAATTAAAATAGTGATTTCTTCAAGAATTATTTAACATTATTGTGACATTAACTCTAACAAGATATGATCAAAACGTTTGGGGAATGCACTAATATTTGGGAAATGATGAAGCTATTCAGACGGATTTCCTTTGAATTAGTCTCCTTGACACTGTATACACTGATTCCAATGCTTCTGTAACTTCTGGAAGCATTCCTGATAGGTTTCTTTTGAAATTATCAATGTTGCTTTTTGAATAATTTCCTCAATTGTTGCAAATCTCTGACCTTTCAGGGGCTTCAAGCTTGGGGGGGGGGCATAGAACCATATCCAATAAGCAGATGGAGGAATACAATGATGGGGCTTCACGAAAAATTCTTGAGTGAAAAATGCCAAGAGTGTAGTGGCAGTGTTATGATGTAGATGCCAATTCCCTGAAGACAATTGGAAATCGGGCTGTTTTCTTGGAATAGCTTCATTCCACCGCTGTAAAACTATTAGTAGAATTCCTGGTTCACTGTCTTGTGAGTCAAGAAATATGATAAGCATAATCTTCATATTTTATTGAGATTGTTTTGCTTTACTAGGCCATAGCCAGACACACACAATTCATCACTAGTAATGATTGAAGAAACCAAGTGTGGGCTTGCAGTGGCACACTGACAAAGACCCCGACATGTGAGAACTCACCACTTTCCATGATCATCAATGAGGATACGAAGAAAAAACTTGGTTAAAACATGTCACATCACCAAATGTTGTGATAAAATTTATTTAAACATTCCATAAGTAACTGATTTAAATATCCCATTTTCATTATCAACTTCATGGATAGTTAAATATCAGTCACTCTTGATCAGATTACAAACACAAGCAATTTAATCCCTGCTTTTTAAACTTGAAGGGCAGCCAGGGCGAGGATCACCTTGATAGACAAACAGTCATCTAAACTTTGCGAGCTAACTAGAAAGTCTAATGACATATAGCATCCCTACAAAAGCTGTTTTTAATATTTTGTATGTTTCTGTTGCACTTTCTCATTAATTTGAAACAAAATTTGATGCATGTTCACAGCTTGGTAAAATCACTCATTTTAAAATGAAACAAACACATAAACATCATCTATTCAATGCTTGCTGATTCAAATTGACTGCAGGGAAATGGGTGATTCATGCATATCTACATGTAGAAGTCAATAAATATGTTGTAACAAGTTTCCTTGTTACGATGCTGCAATTTCAAGGTACAGAGTTAATCTCTGAGCTTTTTGATCGCATTTCTTATAAAGGAATTTATTAATTTAAAATGCAGGGAATCAAAAAGTAATCATTTTTGGCATTTTTTTTTTTTTTTATTACAACTGATATTTATAAATGCCTTTTATTGTACAGCTATCAAGATTCATCCATCAGCAATAATGTATAAGAAATTATAAAAGCATGCATAAAAATTGCATAAAAATTTTTGCATCACACACAGTTGAAATACCTCTGTACATAATCAGGATCACTGTTATTCTCCTGTCTTCTTTTGGTTCCTCTTTATGCCTCTGGCCATTCCCAGGGGCTCACAACTGGTGAGTATGGGCTTGGCACACCCAGGGTCCTGAGCTGAATATCATCATTCTTCTCTTTCTTGGTGCCTCCTTTCTACTTCTGACTCTCTCTCTCAGGGCAACTGGGAAATTTTTTTTGGCTGGTGCAGCATAAGCCACAGGCTTCCTTACACCATATGGCTAATAATAATAATAATCTACCCATTATATCTGATTTTATTTTTTACTTGTATCCACACATTCTCTTGTAACAGCTTTTCAATGTTGAAAGCTGGCTGAATATTCAACTTCAATGTTAGAACCCTAGTTCACCATATATTACCCTTACTGAAAGATGAAATTACATCAAACAGACCTAATCTGTGTGTATCCATCCCAACAAAGTCCTTTTCTGGGATTCTGGTCCACAGTACATTAATTTTTTCAAAAGTTCTGTTTGGATAATTCTTTCTATACTGGTTTCACAGTTTTTATTACTACTTTAGATTATGGTGTTTTTAATTTGACTCCTGTCTGCTTTTTTACACTCAGTACAGGCAGTGATGGTAAAGAGCTCTCTGTCTTCTATCTTCTCCACTAATGGTAGAGTTCAGTCTTACATCCACTCTTTTTCTCTTGTATATTAATGACCTTCCACTGTCTGGAAATCCTATCTATAATTTTGCTGATAACAGCATACTAATTTCCACCTTCCAGTTTGGGAAACCCTCCCATACACAAACAGTTTCATCTTCTCAACTGCTCTGTCACCAAATTACCTAAATCAAATGCGGTGAAGAAAATTTAGTTAACTTCAATCTTTCTAAAACTCAGTCCTGTCTTATTTTGTGCAAAAAAAAAAAAGTCTACTATTCCTACTACAATCATCTTTAAGAACAGATTTCTAGACAAAGTCACATATATTAGTTACATATTGGGGAGTCACATATTAGGATTACCCTGATTTCTAATCTCTCTTGGTACAAGCACATCACAAATACTGCTTCCTCTGCATCAAAAAACAGGGTTTTCTTTTTTACTTCTGGCATTACTTGTCTTCTAAACATGTCCTCACTCTGTACAAATTTTACATGTGCCCCACCATGGAATACTGTTGCCACATCTGGGGTGGGTCCCCAAAACCTCACTCAAGTTTCTAGACTCTATTGAAAAGTGGGTAGTTAGGTTAACTAATGACCCATCTCTTACAAAGTCTCTCCACTCTCTGTCTCATAGACCAGTGGCCCGCAAACTTATTTTGCTCGCAACCCTCTTTATTAAATATAAAATTGACGTGACCCTCATAATGTAAACCCCAAGGGGATGACCAGATTTTTTGAGAAGAAAAATGGCATTTTATAAACTATGTAGTAGAAAATTTTATTCGAGTACTGAGAGAGGAATAAAAAAATTGTTTAATATTTTAATTGAATACAGCAAAAACATCAAATCAAATTCTTATTCTTCAATTAAGATTACAAAAAACATAAAAAATGAACAATTACAAAACAATTATTATTACTTTTTACTTAGTTATTACTATATTACTTAGTATCGGTAAGGATATCTAATCCATGTGCTGGGCAATTTTGCAGCTCCCACGAACACAAAGTTTTCAATTATATTTAGTCGCTTGATTGACGTAATCGTTATATTAAATCATTTTCTATAAGTAGTTTATAGACTAATGCCATCATTGTTATACGATACAATGTATACCCCAAACTAGATGGCGTAAGGTTTAATGTAAAACTAGATAGCGAGTATAGTAGTAACAATTAATCAGTAAAATTTACTAATCTTAATAAATTTCATTGTCAATTAAATTGTACTTTTTTAACTAAATACATATAACTTGACAGTAGATAAGAAAGTCATATAATGTAACTTGGAGATAATATTCAATACTAAATTATATATATATAGTGTTATAACTACATTGGGATATAAGTTTAGGGTTATATTTTGTATTGCAATTTTATTTGAAATTGAATAGAAATCATGACTCAGACCAGAGCAGCAAAGCAAAGCAAAACTAATGGGAGTGCTGTGGCTCAGGGGAGAACTAGGGGGGGGGGTTGTCCTCTGAATCACAGCCCTTTGAAATGTACTGCTTGTTTGATGTTTATGGAGTAGTCAAGAATGGGACATGATATTGCTAAAGGGAATGTCTTTGTGTGAGTGTGTGCGATGTAAGGAGTGTGAGGAAATCAGGCTGCAACAGAGTGTTGTTATGGGTCTACATAGGTCCTTGAGGTTGTTCAAGACATTCTCTCAGATATGCCAGATAAGCTGTACTTGCTACCTGGGAGTCTAAAACGCTGATGGAACTGATATTCCGGTGATATTCAAGTCAAGTGGACTCAAGTTCGGCGAAGTCCAGATGGTCTGTGACAGCCAAATCCTCTGCTTGCACCTTCACAATGGTGGGACTGTTAGTAATCCTGGGTATAACCTCTCTGCACAAGCACAGTTAAGCAGGGGTTGAGGTGTGGTGCCTACAACACCTGGAGAAATGCTACCCTTCTATGTTACCAGGCAATACTAGGTGGTAGAGGACTCATGGTAGAGGAAAATTCATCTGTTGTCTCTACTGTTCTCCCAACTCCACTAATCACTTGGAGCTCTTCAACTTCCTCTCTTTGCAACTTGATTGGTGCCTTCGTAGCCAGGTGGGCAGTGTGTAGCACATGCTTCTTGAATAGACCGGGGTTCGAGCCCATGACCACCAAATACGGAGGATGCGAAAATGTCTGGGAATGACCACCGCATATCACTGGAGCAATATGGCTTCAGTTGCTAATGCTCCTAAAAACCAACAACAACATCAACAACAGCAACTTGACTTTCTCCAGCCTAACTTTCCTAACAGTGAGGTAATTTTAATGTTCACAGCTCCAGATAGCTTCCGTTTTCTAGTAACACCGACCCAGCTGGTCAAGATGTTGAGACTTTTGCAATTACTAATGACATCGCACAAATTGTTCATTTATCTACAAGAATAATGGAAAATCCTAACCATACAGCCAACACGCTTGATTTTTATCTCACAAACAACACTTCTAAGTACACGGTGAAATTGAGTGGTTCTTTAGGTACCTAAGATCAAAACTTGGCAACTGTCTCTTCTCCAATGGAGACTTTATCTCATGGCTATTCCCAATCTCATATTGTTAGGCATTACAAGAATGCAAAATGGGATGACCTCCGAAATTTCTTTTCTTCTTTTCCTTGGTCGGATTACTGTTTCAAAACTTCTGATGTCAATGTTTGCTCAGATGATGTTAGTGAAATTATTCTTTTGGGAATGGAATCCTTTATTCCACACTCCACTATAAAATCCTTCCTTTATCTAAAACCTTAGTTTTTGAATAAATGTGATAAGGCTGTTCAAGAGAAGAACATTGCATATTGTAATTGGCTTTGTTTCCAATTCTTCAGCTTAATTTTCTGACTACACCAAAGCTCGCAACAATTGTAAAGCAGTTATTAACAGTCCAATACTAGATTTTGAACAGGTTAAGAGTAGAAAACTTGCTTCTTGCCCTAATGGTAGCCGAGCATTCTAGTCTCTTGCCAAAGCCATTGGCCACAACTTTTGCCCATTTCTGCTCCCACCTCTGTCAAAACCAGATGGTTCTGTTGTCACTTTGGCAAAGGATAAAGTTGACCTGCTAGCATCCTATTTTTCTTCCAACTCATGTATTAATGATCTTGATAAAACACCCCCCACTATTCCTAACACACTCCAATGCCTCCCTGTGGTCTTCCATCAAAAGGATGTCAGAAGGATTTTGACAAACCTTGATGCTAAGAAAGCTCCAGTTCATGATGGTATTTCTTCACTTGTTCTCAAAACCTGTGCTTCTGTACTTACTCCTGTTCTTTGCCACTTTTTTCACTTTCTTATTCCAGAGGAGTTTTTCTTTCTGCTTGTAAATTTGCTCTTATCCCGCCAGTTCCTAAAAAGAGTGACAAATCCCTCCCATCCAATTATCATCCCATTGCAATTACTTCTACTTGTTCTAAAGTAATGGAGAAATCAATTAACATCAACTCTGCAACTACCTAGAAACCTTCTCTCTGATCAGCGATCGCCAGTATGATTCCGTCAGTGTTGATATTCTGACTTATGTTACCCATTTATGGACAAATTCAATGGAAAATTTCGGTGAAACACAAGCAGTTGCTCTTGACATCTCAAAGGCTTTCGATCATGTTTGGCATAAGTCTTCTAAATATGCTTCCATCTTATTGTTTGCCAACTGTTTTTTGTAATTGGTTATCCAGTTTTCTCTCTGATCGCTCACTGAAGTTGATGGTAGATGGCTCTCTGTCTTCTAACTTCTCCACTAATGCTGGTGTTCCCAAAGGTTCAGTTCTTTCTCCCACTCTTTTCCTCTCATATATTAATGACCTTCTTCCATTGACTGGAAATCCTATCCATAGTTTTGCCAATGATAGCACGTTGCATTTTGAGAAACCTTGCCCTGTTCAATCAGCTTCAACTTCTCGAATATCTGCTACCAATTTCTTAAATGTCGATCACGAGGTAATTCTCCAGTGGGGCAAAGACAACTTAGTTGATTTCAATCCTTCTAAAACTCACTCTTGTCTTATATCTCGCAAAAAAGGATTCTTCTGCTCCTATGCTTATCTTTGGTGACACTCTGATTTGTAGGCAAAATGATATATCTCTTTTGGGGATTACCCTGACTTCTAATCTCTCTTGGCACAAGCACATTACAAATATTGCTTCCTCTGCATCTAAAAGACTTGGTTTTCTTTTTCACTCTAAGCATTACTTTTCTACCAAACAGCTGTTCACTCTGTACATACCTCAAATTCGCCCTACCATGGAATATTGTACCCACATCTGAGGCGGTGCCCCCAAAACCTCTCTCAGGCTTCTAAATTCCATTCAGAAGAGGGCAGTTAGATTAATTAATGACTCCTCTCTAACAGTGCCTCTCAACTCGCTGTCTCACAGACATATTGTTAGTGTTTCATGAATTTTCTACAGATTCTTCTGAATTGGCTTCTATAATTCCCGCACTCTCTCTCTCTCTTTCAAAACAGTCCAAACAGGTGCCGCCACCAGCCAACATCCATTTACTGTCCAACGTCAAACTCACAGAACCAACTTTTCATCTTCCTCATTTATTCATTCGACTGCTGCTTACTGGAACAACCTTCCTTCAAAGATATTTTCTGAAAATTACAGTTTACAGAAGTTCAAGTCTAATGTCAATAAATCTCTTCTTTCGTCTTCTCAACCATCAACCCAAGCACAGTACTAAGTACTATAGGTTCTAATACCTCTCGTGTTTGGGGTTTTCATAAAAAAAAAAAAAAAAAAAAAGAGAGCTTGAATGACAGGGGGGGATGATGCTCTCAGGGGATTTAAATTGAGGGGCCCATCTATCTCTCCTCTGCCCACCGACAGAGCTTGAACTTGAATATCACGCAACACAGCGGCAACCACACGTTGGTCCCAAAGGAACTAGTTGTTGTCAGTGATTCTATTGTCAGGGACACGGGGAACATAATGTGCAAAAAGGATAGGTGGAACCAGACCAGGGTATGTCTGTCAGGGCCAAAGATTGAAAATGTTGTAGAGCAGATATCATCTTTTAAGGGCACAAAAGTTGATATTGGTGTACACATTGGCACTAATGATATTATGAGTAGGAGACCGGCAGAATTACTTAACAAGTACAGGTCAATGTTGAAAAAAGCCATGAGTTACGGCTGAATTTGAAAGTGTCTAAAATTCTGCCCAGACACAACAGGAGAGAGTATATGATGAGAGCCTTGCTGATAAATATGGCCCTGGAGAGTTTGTGCAAGGCTCGAGGTGTAGAATTTATCTCAGCCTGGTCTGTGCTTGTTAAGAGGAGAGACTGCTTCTACAGGATTGGGATACACTTAAATAGAAAGTGCAAGAATATCTGCTGATGCTATCGAGGCAGAGTTGGTGGGGCAGAAACTGCTAGCTTTGGGGAGATACACAGACTAAAAGATTAATAGTAGCTGCTGGCAGAGGTGAAAGTGATTCTTGCACCACTTCTATTGAAATAAGCAGAAGCCTGGAAGACAAGGTGCAAGTGATTCCAGAGACTGCGGCACAAGTAAATAGATGGGCTGTGTTAGGGCAGCTAACAATAGGCACAGGTGCATGTATACTTGTGTGTACACCAATAACAGGAGTTGGTAAATAAATTTGAGGTGTTAGTCAAAACATCAAAGGTAAATATTGTTGAGATAACAGAGATGTGGTGTGACACAGATATTAGCAATGCAGAACTGAAATTTGGGGAGAACAATGTGTACAGGAAGGACAGACAGGATAGGAAGGGAGGAGGGGTTATGCTATTAGTTAAGAAACACATAAAATCCAAGGAAGTACAGCCAGTCGACATGGCTGGACAGTGCAGTGTCGAGTGAGTCTGGTGTGACATAAGCATTGGGGGATCAAAATTGAGAGTAGGACTGTGCTATAGGCCTAATGACTCTGATGAGTATAATAAGAAACTGTACAGAGAAATAGAGTGGGCTAGTAAATCAGAGTGTCTTATAATGGAGGATTTTATTTTCCCAGATATTGACTGGAACTTGTGGATTGGTCACTCACACACTAACAAGGCTTTTGTGGATTATACAAAGGTCGTCAGGGTTGTTAATGACAGTAATGATAGTACGCTGCTGCAACAGGATCTAGAAAAGTTGAGCAGGTGGGCTGAGAGGTGGCAACAGAAGTTTAACATTGACAAATGTAAAGTACTGCATACAGGAAGTAGTAACCCCAGAGTAACGTATCAACTGTGTAGTACTACACCGACAGTGGCAGAGAGTGAAAAGGACTTGGGGGGGGGGGTAATTGTGCAGGCAGATATGAAGTTTTCTAAGCAGTGCAGACTGTTTGCAAGAGTAGCTCATGGCGTCTTGTCAAGGATATACAGGAATTTTTCTAGCAGGGATAAGGAGGTGATTATCCCCTTGTATAAGGCAGTGGATAAGGAGGTGATTATCTCCTTGAATAAGGTAGTAGTCAGGCTACACCTTAAGTAATGTATACAGGTCTGGAGGCCTCATTTTTGAACTTAAAATGAGGCCTCCTTTTAGGAATGAATGAACTTAAAACTCATTTTGAAGGAACTCATTTTAAGAAAGAACTTAAGAAGCTGTTGGAACGGGTACAGAGAAGTTCAACAAGATTAGTGAATGGAACAAAGGCTTATATTTTGACAAATTACATTGTCTGGAGACTAGGAACCTGCAAGGTGATTTGATCGAGGTGTTGACAAAGACAGTTGTATTAGCATTAGCATTAGTAGAGGCATTTGATGCAAGAAAGCAAGCTTATGCAGCATCAGCCAAAAAAAAAAAAAACCCACTTCCACTTCACCCCTCTGTTCGTTCAAAATACCTGTCCAGCTGAGCCTTAAACTTATTTAGGCTATCAACCTCCACCACAAGGGATGGAAGTCTGTTCCACCAACCAACCACCCGCTGGCTAAAGGCAAATTTCTGCACGTCTATCCTACATCTGTCTTTCCTCAATTTGAATTTATGCCCTCTCAGGTGATTTTTCTGGGCTAGAGGAAGAATCCCATCAGCATTGAGCATGCTTAAACCATTCAAGGCTTTATACATCTCTATCAGATCACCTCGCTGGTGCCTAGTCTCCAGACACTGTAATTTGCAAAACTTAAGCCTTTCTTCGTAAGAGCATCCCTTTGTTCCATTCACTAATCTTGTTGCCCTTCTCTGTACTCGTTCCAGCAGCTCTACATCCTTCTTGAAATGAGGCCTCCAGACCTGTATACAGTACTCTAGGTGTGGCCTGACCATCGCCTTATACAATGGAATAATCACCTCCTTATCCCTGCTGGAAAAATTCCTGTATATCATTGACAATACTCCATGAGCTACTCTTGCAGCCCGTCTGCACTGCTCAGAGAACTTCATATCTGCCTGCACAACCACCCCCAAGTCCCTTTCATTCTCTACCACTGTCAGTGTAGTACCACAGAGTTGATACGTTGCTCTGGGGTTGCTGTTTCCCATGTGTAGTACTTTACATTTGTCAATGTTAAACTTCATTTGCCACCTCTCAGCCCATCTGCTCAACCTTTCCAGATCCTGTTGCAGCAGCATAGTGTCAGTAGTGTCCTTGACAACCCTGCCAATCTTTGTATCGTCTGCAAACTTGGACATTAAGCCCAATATACCATCATCAATATCATTTATAAATACAGAAAACAATAATGGACCCAACACTGAGCCCTGAGGGACTCCACTAATAACATCAGTCCACGATGAGCAGTGTCCATTGATTACCACTCTCTGTCTTCTCCCCCTCAACCACCCCTTTATCCATAGCAGCAATTTGCCTCCAATGTCACACTGCTCCAATTTGTGTAGCAGTCTTCCATGTGCAACAGTATCAAAAGCCTTTCTAAGATCCAAGTATATAATATCAAAGTTATTCCCTGCATCCAGTTCTTTTGTGACTGCATCACAGTATCCAATCAAGTTGGTCAGGCAAGACTTCCCCTTAACAAAACCATGCTGTGTCTGAGCTATAACTGAAGTCTTGTCTAAATGATCCTGCAGTGCTTCTTTAACCAGTGCCTCCATTAATTTTCCTGGAACAGAAGTTAAGCTCACAGGTCTATAATTACTTGTATCAGCCTTTGATCCTCCTTTGTGAATTGGGGTCACATTTGCACATTTCCAGTGTATGGGTACCTCCACCGAGTCCAAGGAAGCTCTCATAATTATGGCTAAGGGTTTGCTTACTTCCTTTGCTGCCTCCTTGAATATAACTGGATAGATCCCATCCACCCCGGGTGCCTTTCTTGTGTTTATCTTCAACAGTTTCTCCACCACTTTACTCCCAGTTATTTCAAGATTCTGAAGCTTACTGCTAGAGTTGAATACACCTCTGGCATTCCCCTTGCTGAATAACTCCTCATGTGTGAATGTCGATGCAAAATATTCATTTAGTTTGTTAGCTACCTGAGCAGGATCATCAAAAGTTGACCCATCAATATCAAGTGGACCAATCTGATTCATCCCCTTCCTTCTAGAGTTTACATAAGTAAAGAACTCTTTGCTGTTTTTCTTTGCATCCCTTGCCAAGGATTTCTCGTAATCTGCCTTCGCCTGCCTAACCTCCTTTGTAACTTGGTTGCATATAAACTTGTATCTATCATAGGCTTCTGTGTCATGTGTTAATTTGTATGTATCCCATGCATTTTTCTTCTCTGCCATATGCCTCATTAGTTCATCTGACATCCATTTTGGCCTAAACCTTGAACAATATTTCTTAGTTGGTATGTAAAGCCTAGTAGCTTCCAAGATAAGTTCTTTGAATGCTTCCCATTTTGAATTTGCTGTTGGTAACATCATCAGTTGGTCCCACTGTATAGAATTTAAATACTGTCTCAGTCCATCGTAGTTGCCTTTACGGAAGCAATAACCCTTCCCTTTACCCCTAATGGTAGTTACCTCTTTGAGTAAATCCCACTTCAGCACACTGTGATCACTGCCACCTAGTGGTTCATTTATCTGCAGATTCTTAATGCATGAAGAATCACTGCTGATAATCAAATCAAGAGTATTACTCCCTCTAGTTGCCTCCCGAACATGCTGATGTAGAAAACAATCATCCAATAAATCCACAAAAGCCCTGCTAGTGTGTGAGTAACCAGCCCCCAAATTCCAGTCAATATCTGGGAAATTAAAATCTCCCATTATAAGACACTCTGATTTACTGGCCCACTATATTTCCCTGTACAGTTCCTTATTATACTCATCAGAGTCATTAGGCCTATAGCACACTCCTACTCTCAATTTTGATCTCCCAATGTTTATGTCACACTAAACTGACTCCACACTGCACTGTCCAGCGATGTCGACTGGCTTCACTTCCTTGGTTTTTATGTGTGTTTCTTAACTAATAGCATAACCCCTCCCCACTTCCTATCCTGTCTATCCTTTCTGTAGACGTTGTACTCCCCAAATTGCAGTTCTGCATCCCTTATATCTGTGTGACACCACGTCTCTGATATCCCAACAATATCTGCCTTCGATGTTTTGAGCAATACCTCAAATTCATCAAATTTATTTACTAAACTCCTAGCACTGGTGTACATGCAAGTATACCTGCACCTGTTTCTATTCTTAGCTACCCTAACACAACCCATTTGTTTACTTGTACCGCAATGGCTCCCAGCAGTCTCTGAAATACCATGCATCTTGTTTTTCAGGCTTCTGCTCATTCTAATAGAAGCAGTGCAAGAATCTCTTTCACCTCTGCCAGTGGCTACTGTCAATCTATTGGTCTTTGTCTCCCCCCAAGCTAGCAGTTTTCCGACCCACCTAACACTGCCTCGATAGCATCAGCAAATATTCTTGCACCCTTTCTATTTAAGTGTATCCCATCCCTGTAGAAGCAATCTCTCCTGTTAACAAGTACAGTCCAGGCTGAAAAAAATTCTACCCCTTGAGCCTTGCACAATCTTTCCAGGGCCGAATTGATCGACAAGGCTCTCATCATATACTCCCTCCTATCGTGTCTGGGCAGAATTGCAGACACTTTCAAATTCAACCCTAATTCTCGGCTTTTGTTCAACAGTGACCTGTACTTGCTAAGTAATTCTGCCGGTCTCCTACTCTTAATATTATTAGTGCCAACGTGTACAACTATATCACCTTTTGTGCCCCTAAAAGATGATATTCGCTCTACAACGTCAAAGTTGTAGAGCGAATATCCTACATCCGACCACGTTGTAGGATAGATGTGCGGAAATTCGCCTTTAGCCAGCGGGTAGTTGGTTGGTGGAACAGACTTCCATCCCTTTTTGTGGAAGTTGATAGCTTAAATAAATTTAAGGCTCAGCTGGACAGGTATTTGTGGAAGTTTTTTTTTTTTTTTTTTTTGGCTGATGCTGCATAAGCTTGCTTTCTTGCATCATATGCTTCTACTAATGCTAATGCTAACTTGTTGTGGAGGTATTCACAATATGAGATATACTTAACGATGCCAATTTATAATTACATTTGTAGTTGGCTATGTAGAGAAATGATGCAAATTGTACATTAGTTAAACTATTTACGTAACCCGAGGCTTTAGCCCTAAACTATACCATTGAACAATGTTTTAAATATCTGTGAATTCATCTAACTGTATTGAAAAAATTGGACTTTCTCTCAATCGATTTAATAAACTGAATTTCATATTGTTCGTGATAACTGTAATACGCTGCAAGACTGAGGTGGCTCTGGATGGAGGAATGGTATTTAAATCGTTACTATACTTTTCTCCATGCATAATTGAAATCATTTTTATAGCAGCAGGGAGAACAAGAGATTCAGCAATATGTGATTTCAAATTTTTTCCTATTAAATATGAAGCTTGCAATGATTCTCTTAAAACTTTACAAGGAACTGCAGTATGTTTCTTCATGAAAGATTTCAGACCTTGTGTGGTGGCGTCGTCATCTCTTTTGAAAAGGATTCAGTATTTTTCATTATCTCTGGATATTTTGTATGCAAGTGTCTTTTTCGTTTAATATGTTTCATGCCTTCGTCAGCCAGTTTTTCGTAACATATTACACGCACAGGATGTTGCTCATCATGAACAACACTGTATCATAAATTCTTCTTGATATTTTCTATTCTTTTTGATTTGGAATATGACGACTCTTTACTAGAAATTGGTGGTTGCACTACACTTGAAATAACGTTAGTGCCCAAATTTCATATGATACATTCTTACCCTTTCAGCTTCTTAAGTATCTGTAGCAACATTATTGTCGTCACTCCTCGACCTTTTGTTCTGATTACCCAATTGTCCGAGGTAAAATATATATAAATATATATTTTTTATTCTTAAAAACAATAATATAAAAAGTAGCAGAAGAGTGTGAAAAACACATCCAAATTAATGTGAAAGAACCGAATTATGAGGCAGAATAAAGCATGCATGCAAGAGACTTGCTATTTACTGCCACTGAATATTAGCACCTCTGGCCTTTAGGAAATTCCTGTAGGAAGCATGAATTAAGAGCTAAAGGGATTACGGTTCAGCAACTGAGTAGTACTGAGAAGTATTAATACATACTCAGAAGTCACACTAGTCAGCTGCTTTCTGTGTACCTACAGCCAGTGAGCAAATTAAGGCGTATTACACACAAGGATGACAATAAGTACGAAAGCCACCTGTATTGCACATGAAACCACCCTAAAAATAAAGAGTGGCAATAAGGGTTCATTCTTATCTCAGACTTGGTTCAAGTAGTAAGGTCTCTACATAATAAAATAACAATTTTAACAACAGGTTTTTTAGCATTTATGTACACAATAACTAATTTTTTTAAAAATTGCCGCGACCCCTTTAATTTATCCTGCAACCCCTCCGGGGTCACACCCCATAGTTAGCACACCACTGTCATAGACATTCAGCTTCTGCCTGTATGAGAAAAAGTATGTTCTATACCAGGCCTGGCCAACTCAAATCGTTCTGTGGGCCACCTTGACAAACTACAATTTTCTACGGGCCGCACATATAATAAAATAATCTTTTAAAAATAAAAAATCAAATGCCGTAAAAATTTCTTTTATTCATTCATTTTTATTATATATCTACATCAATGAGATATTTTCTTTTCTTTGCAATCTCTCAATTTTTTTAAAATCAATTTCAATATTTGTAGTTGCACATCTTAATTGATTTTCCAGATTTTCATCAGTTATTGAAGCTCGAGATTTACTTCTAATAAATTTAATTTTTGAAGAAGAAAGTTTCACAAAAGTATGTGGATCCAAAGGTGCTCACAATTTTTTGTGCAAAAAAACTTTAATTTGGGATACTTTTCCACTGTCACAAAAGTGCTGTAAAACTTGATTTTTGATGTTGGGGCGTGAATGTGTTTTAATTCACTGTTGGACTGTAAATCAATTACTTCCATCTGCAGAGTCTCCAGTTCAAAGAAGGGAAGGAGATATGGTGAAGTACAGCTGGTCTATTATTATATTTCTTGTTATTTATTGTGCCTGGTGGAGGTAGTAAATGATTTCCCACTGATGTAGTCAGTAGCATGAAAATCATTTGGCGGGCCGAAAAAATAATGTGGCAGACCGAATGCGGCCTGCAGGTTGGCCAGGCCTGTTCTACACTAATGTGAACAAGTATCGAATCTCAACGGGAGTTCCTAAAAAAGGTAACCCTTCCATAATTATCTATGAAGTGCCCAAGGATCTAAGTAAGGAGGTCATAATAGAAGAATTGTATAATAAAAATCTGGCTGATTGCGACTTTACAATGGAGGAGGTTAAGAAAGAAACCTCATTCAGACTTACAACTAAGTCAAGGTCTTTGTCAATAGTACATTGGGTATCAGTTTTTCCCCAAAAATTTACAGGTGTATTTCGTCAATGGACAGAATATTTCTTGCTTGTAGCTCACATAGGCTATTTACAATAGTTACTAAGTGCTTTATGTGCTTGGGATATGGGCACACAGCACAACACAACACAATACAATACAATACAATACTATACCCATAACTCCCCATCCTGTGGACATTGTGCCTGTAGTGGTCATGTGTATGCAGAATGACTTCATAAGGACGAGCCTGACTGCCGCATAAACTGCAAAAGAGTCCTTCGACACTATCCGCGATCCTAATTGCCATGAATATAAAAGAGCTCTAGATATTGCACGATTAAGGACTGCTGATGAATGAGGCAATTTGTGACTCCAAATGCCTAGAACTTTTGCGTACCATGGATCTCATAAGACAACGGACCAATCATGGATACAATGTCTTTTACCAGTTCTTCACCTGCAGATGAATCAGTCTCTGAACCTAGCCTGCTTCAACTGAATGCTCAGCGGTCACGACTAATGAAGTCCGAAAGGTAACTGACGAAATTAAATACGATATTATAGCCTTACAAGAACCATACCATTTCCGTGGTAAAATAACCTGATACCCTATCTCTTTTAGGGTTATTCAGCCAGAACATGCTGAACCACACAGTCTTTGTCATAGTCAACCCTAAATTGGACGTAATCAAGATAATTAATCTTACCAAGAAACACTGTCTGCATAAGTGTGTCTACTCCTCATGGCTTTTACTTTTTTAGTTTCACTATACTGCCCTCCATCTTGGCTACCCTGATCAAATTATTTCGTTGGTAGGTACTGCCAAACTTATTATAATGTCAGATGTTAATGCCAAATGCAGTTTACAGTACATTGACCATATTGATAAAAACCTTAAAAACCCTTAATTTGGTTTCACTCTTCTATGAGTGAACCCTTAACAAGTGTTCACTCATAGAAGACTTTCTCCTTTCACATGAGTTGACTGTTCTAAATAAATCTGGCTCACCTTTATACCTTCAGCTCTCTAAATGGCGAATCAAATATAGACATCACTGCTACTTCTTAGAATGTCTCTTCAAACATTAATGATTGAACAGTAAATACTAACATTTGCTCAAGTGACCATCATGTGATCCATGACTTGCCCGTGACCTTATCTGTGACTTGCCCTGCACAAACATCTAATCCTCCACTACAGGACCTGAGAAGATTTTCTTTGCGATGCATCATGTGGAACCGGTTTGATGACTCAATCGACATTGATTTCCCATTTGAAACCATAAACTCCATCCATCAATTTACAGCTTCCGAATAAGCTTCTTATGTTAATGATGTGATAAGCCACACCTGTTATAAAGCCATCTATGCCTTTATAACAGGCTCGTAATACCATCCATGGCTCGTAATACCGGTCAAAATCTTAACAAGGGCATTTCGGTATTTTTAATTTATGAAACCAGAATACCAGTATTCCACAAAAAACATTTTGATGATGACAATTAGGTGCAATGAAGTAAGGAGAAAACAAGTAATTATTTGAATTCATGTTTTAAGTCAAACTTTTATTACAATAATAAATATTCTAATAAAATACAGTGGATTCCGGTTATTTGGGCCACCGGTTAATCGGGGCAGCCATTTATTTGGGACAAATCTTAAAAAAAAGAACCCAATTGAGAAAATAGCCAGGGTTTACTTCGCTTAATTGGGAACATGCCGTTTAATCGGGGCAGGAGACCGCAGCACTGGAGATTACCCTACGATTTTCTCCGACCGTACCACATTGTTCGGTTGGATTTATGGAGGTCACAACCATAAAACAATAAAAACAATTAGCAGTCAACTGTTTATTGGGCTTTTCTGTTAGTGAAATCTATCATAAATGAATAGTAAACTCGATCTTATTGAATTTGCGATAATACCAACAGCTGGAATTCTGTGGGTTATTGTGCTGAAATGTGTTTACACTTCCATGGAATCTTCAGTCATATAAAAAATTAATTTTCAGAATCTTCTCTTCATTCCTATTTTTAAAGCTTCGTAAGTTACTCACTCCGTTCTCACTTGTGCGTATCGTGTTACTTGCAATTTGTGTGTGCTGTGTTCTTTGTTATTGATTGCTTATCTTTTTACTGTTTTAAATTTTAACCCCCCTTCCACAAATGTCAGTGAACAGAAATATCAACTAGTTAGTATGTACGTATTACAGTAAGTATTAATTCATCCGATTATCATGTATATTCTTCCGATTTTCACGTAACATTTAATTTTTTTAATTGGTAAGGTAATAAAAGGTAAATTTGTGCTTAATATATCTTTACTTTTATAGCCTGTGGATAAATTTCCTCCTATTTTTGCTAATTAGAATCACCGTTTAAGAGAATTAAAATTCAATTCACAAACGTGATCAAAATGATGGCGCTTACTACACATCATAGAGTGAATGGTACTTTACTATAGTGAGTCCGTCATAACGTGATTTGATTGTACATGTTCATGTCAAATGGCACCTGGGATTTCTCCCATCTCCGCTTGATTGTACAGTGAATCAAATGTAAAGCAGGGATCCATTGTATTTTTAACTATTTACGTGAAACTTCAAATAATTGGGGCAGCCGTTTAATCGGGCCAAAATGCACTAGTCCCGATGTGTCCCAAATAACCGGAATCGACTGTATTATTAAACATATTAAATAATATTTAATATTAAATATTAAATATTTATTAAATATTTAATATTTAATATTTAATTTAATAATAATAATTTTTATTAAACATAATAAAAATTATTATTCTAAAAACAAAAAAAAATATATATATATTGAAATGGCAAATTTGTTAATGTCTAAGCATCCACACTACCTGTCCGAATAAAGTGAGCTCTTAAGAAATCAATAGTGTTATTGTTTAAACTGGATCTAATTTTGGTACATATTTAATTAGTGGCAGAAAACGTCCTTTTTGATTCTGTGCTGATTGGTGCTATTGTACTGAGATAGTTGTAGACGAGTTGCAATTTACCCTCCACCCTCATCTTCAAAAAATCTTATTTCCTTTTTATCAAAAATAAAAAATATTTCCTTTTTGATGGCACTATATCTGTATTAACGAAAGAAAGGAACTGATGTTTAAGCTTGGTGAGGAAACCAAATCTAAGTTGTGTGTGTGTGTGTAGGGGGGGGGGTTATTTATTTATTTATTAATTTTTATTTCCCTGTACCTTAGTACTGCCATCAGCAGCCACTGTTATAATTTTTGTACAGCAGCTCGCCCCCTCAAGAACTAAGGCCCACAAGCTACCTGACTGGGTTAAAAAAATGAGAATTTTCAGGAGCTGAAGGATATTCCCATCACACACACACCAGCAGGTGTGTGCGTGTGTGTAAGCTGGTCAGTTTCTCAAGAGCAACGACACAAATATAAAACAAAAGTCATTTATCATACAAAACTACTTACATGTATATATACATAACTGGTATTCATTTACACCTAATCTATTCATTTTTCTCATTTAATCTGTGAATACATGCTATTATTTCCATAAAATTTCTCTCAATTAACAATATCAACTTTCTTTCTCTCTCTCTCTTTACAGCCGAAAACACTAAACTAATTCAATCTTAATCACTTCCTCATATTTCTCTTAATCAGCAATATCAATTCTCTTCACAACAGCAATCCATATGCTGGCTGACTTAATACTAACAATTCCATGTAATCTCGCTAAATTTAGCAATATCAATTTTCTTTACAACATCAACCAATTAACCAACTCAATACTAAACATTTCCTTATTTCTCATATTTCTTCAAATTCAACCTTACTTTAAAACAATCTACCACTTTAAGTACCATTTCCAATACTACACAGTTCAGAACACTTACCTTCTTTCTCTTTCACAGTGGGATTCCTTCCACGGACTGTGGTGATCTCCCCTCGCCCCTTAATTGAACTGTATCTCTGATGTATAGCTCTTCCAGTACTGTCTTATTTCGGGAACAGTTCTCTTCTGTTAATACTGAAGGAAATTACCACAGCAGTAGTAGAAGCCAGGGCACTATCTGATTGGCTTGTTATTCAACTTCCGGATTAACTTCTAGCACAGGAATATGCCTGGCAGAATTCTTCATTACATATAGCTGGACACTCCCAGGACTGGACCCTAACTGAACCCAGAAATACCACTGCAAGTCTGCAATCCCTCCAAACAACAACCACAAAACCCTCTTTTGGCATGAGCACCTTATTTATTTCCTTCTCATTTATTTATTTATTTATTCATTCAGTTGATTGCAAGTTACAATTGCCCCTTGTACTACTTTTTTTTATACGCAAGCTTATGTATCTTCCCCTATCTAATTTAAACATGATCCAATAATGGTGTAATTCTTTAAATGCACTCTTCTTCCTTTGGTGGGAAAAGCAGAATATTTTTCCCACACAACGAAACGCTTTCATCTTTTACCTCTAGATCACCCATTCACAATACCTTTGAACTGCTCCATACTGACACCCTTTCCTGAAATGCACTAAGTGTCGCATGCTCGAGTAGCGGTGTAATAGAGGGATTAAACTATTGTTCAGAAGCTTTTAATTTTAACCCTTCCACACCTGTCATACCACTGTTCATCATACTCCTTAAGTGACCTACCAGGCCTACTCCCACCAATCGAAATATTTCCGTAATGATTTTTTCGTTATTCCTTAAGTGCTTCACTTCCACACAGTAAATATTTACTGTAAGGAATATTTACTGAATCCCTACCAGGCCTACTCCCACTAAAGGAAATAGTTCCGTAATGATGTTTTCGTTATTCCTTAAGTGCTTTACTTCCACACAGTAAATATTTCTTACTAAGAGAAATATCGGTTTGGCTGAAACAAGAAGAAGAAATGAATCACTTATAAGTTTATCAAGTGGAAATCTGCTGTACACCAATGGAAACAGTGAAAGCAGTGAAGGTGGAGTTGGGTTTCTGGTCCATAAAGATTTTAAAAACAACATTTTGGAATTCAAAAGTACATCACCAAGGGTGTCAAAACTAATACTCAAGATTTCTAAGAGGTACAAACTAAAGATTATAATGATTTATGCACCAACATCGAGCCATGATGATGAAGAGGTTGAAGAAATGTACACCGAAATTGAGAGGCTTCTAGATGAGCAGAAAACCCATTACAATATTATTATGGGGGACTTCAATGCTAAGGTTGGAAAAAGACAAAACAGCACAGAAAGGGGAACTATAGGAAATTTTGGAATTGGTGAAAGAAATGAAAGAGGTGAAAGACTTCTGGAATTTGCAGAATCTCAAGGACTGTCAGTAATGAACGCTTTTTTCAAGAAAAGGGTGAACAGAAAGTGGACATGGAAGAGTCCAAACGGATTAACTACTAATGAAATCGACTTCATCCTCACTAACAGAAGATATATTGTGAATGATGTTACCGTCCTGAATAAGGTAAATGTTGGAAGTGATCACAGAATGGTAAGATGTATACTTGATATAGATGTAGGAAAGGAAAAAAAACTGACTCGAGTAAATAATACAAAAGTCTTTGAGATCACAGAGGAGGAGAAAAAGCAGTATGTACTGGAACTTAAGAACAAGTTTGAGCTTCTGCAGACTGCTCAGGACCAAGATATCGACGAGGAATATTACAACTTTCTGAAAGTGATAAAGCCCAAGAAAACTATAGGGAAAAGGAAATCCAAAGAAGAAAAAATTAATCAAGAAACACTTGTCATGAAGAACCGAAGACGAAAAATGAAAAGCAAGAAAAACAGACAGGGAGAAAATTGAGTATACTGAGTTATGCAAAGCCACTAGAAAGAGACTCAGAGAGGACATAAGAAGATTTAACACAAGAAAAGTAGAACAAGCATTAAGGGAAAACAAAGGATTTAAATCAGCAGCCATGAGCAGTAATACAGAAAGACAAATGATACTGAAATTGAAGAATAGCGATGGTGTACTTATAAACAGCAGAGAAGGCATAATTGAAATAGCAGAAGACTACTATAGAGAATTATACAAGGAGCAGTGGACTGATGCCAGCAGTGGGGAAGATGGATTGCAAAGTAGCAACACATACGACATACCCGATATTCTTCCTGATGAGGTATAACATGCATTGAAGAAATGAAGAATCAGAAAGCCCTGGGGGAAGATGAAGTTACTGTAGAGTTGTTAAAATTGGGAGGAAGAGACATAATACAAAAACTGGCAAGGCTCTTCACAAAGTGCATTAGAAAAGGTTTGACGCCCAAGCAGTGGAATAATGCAATCACAGTTTGGCTGCATAAGAAAGGAGATAAATCAGAAATTGGAAATTATAGACCAATTAGCTTGTTATCCCACATCTACAAGTTGTTCACAAGGGTCATTACTAACAGATTAGAAAGAATACTTGATGAGAATCAACTGAAAGAGCAAGCTGGCTTTAGGACAGGATTCTCAACTATGGATCACCTTCACGTAATATCACAGCTAATGGAGAAAGCAAATGAATATAAAACACCCTTATCCCTGGCATTTGTGGATTAAGAAAAGGCATTTGACTCCATACAGCATAAGGCAATGTTTCAGGCACTGGAAAGACAAGCATAGATACCCCATATATTATGATTTTGAAGAAAATATATGAGAGTGCTACCTCCTTTATTAGACTAGACAAAGACAGTAGGAAATTTAAAATTGAGAAAGGAGTCGACAAGGAGACACAATATCTCCGAAGCTGTTTACTGCTGCCCTTGAGGAAGCTTTCAGAAGATTAGACTGGTCGCAGAAAGGAGTCAATGTGAACGGAGAGTACCTAAACCATTTACGATTTGCAGATGACATTGTGGTCATAAGCCACGATCCCAAAGAATTAGAGGAAAATCTTATGCACAGTTATGCACAGTTAGTAAGGATTTTGGACTAAAGATGAATATGGCTAAAACAAAAGAAATGATGAACAAGTATGCCACAGAAAGGGAAATAATGATTGAAGGAGCAGTAATTTAAAAGGTGGAGTAATATACTTATCTGGGACAAGTTATTAGCTGTAATAATGATAAATCGCTGGAAGTCAAGAGAAGAATAAATTTTGGATGGATAGCATTCAGGAAATCTAGTCACATACTGAACCAATGTATACTTCCCACCATGACTTGTGGAAGTGAAACTCGGGCACTCATCAAAAGAATGGAAGAGAAGCTGAGAGCCACACAGCGAAGAATGGAACGAATTATATTGGGAATCAGACTGTTAGATAAGAAGAGAAACACATGGATTAGGCAGCAAACTCAAGTAAAGGACATTCTTATAAAAACTAAAGAACTAAAATGGTCTTGGGCAGGACACATAACTCGAAGACATGATCTCAGATGGACTAAGAAAATAACAGAATGGTATCCAAGAGGAGCTAGAAGAAAACGTGGAAGACAAAGGTGGAGATGGATAGATGAAATTCATGAGTTTGTGGGTAGTAAATGGATGGCCAGTAAACAGAAGGAACTGGAAAGTTGCTGGAGAGGCCTTCATCCTGCAGTGGATTGAAAATGGCTGATGATGAAGAGAAATATATTTGTAAGATTTTATGTCTTACAGTTTCATGATGTTTTCAGGTTTCCATTGCATTTGTATTATGTATAACAATCCCTCTGTTACAAATTCTGTGATATTAATGATTTATTGCTGCCGATTTTATAACTTTTATGTGAATTAATGAATTACATGATAATTAATTAATATTAATTACAATATAATTAATATAATTAAATTTATAATTAATTAATTAATTATAAACAATTAATTTTTAAATTAGTACTGAAAAATCAGTATTTATGTATCAATACAGGGATTTCAAATCCTAAATAAAATGACCGGGATCCCGGAATCTCGGTATTATAAGCCCTACTCACATCCCACTCCATGGTGGAACCGGGAACTTACCTTGCTTCATCAGCAAGTGCATCGGGCTAGGAGTACTCACCAACGACATCGCAGGAACTGGCCACCTCCTGACACCGAAAGTCTTAAAACAGAATATCAGGTTCTCAAAAGACAATACATCATGACCATCACCCTGTAAAATAAAATCCTGGCAGAACTTGGTTACTTCTACTGGCAACTGGGGCCTGGTTTATCGCCTTACCAGGAACAAATCCTATTCTTCTGCTGTTTATTGTTCAATACCTGCAAATGGCACCAAAACTCTCATCTGCACCATCAACACTATCTTGGACAATCTGCTTCCTTCTGATCACCCAGAGGATGACTTGACTATTCATCAACAAATAAGACAGCTCAATAACTTCTACACTACTACTTCTGAATCTCAGCCATTTACGCAGCTGGAGGTGGACACGGCTGTCCAAAAATTAACAAATCTGGTTGTCCAGGCCTTGACCGTCATGAGGGCATCTTTATCAAGCTCCGTCCAATGGTTCTTCTGACTCTATTCAACAAATGTCTCAATGAAAGCACATTGCCTGTTATCTGGAAGACAGCTCTTTTTAAACTAATTCCTAAACCTTTAAACACTCTGAGTGGCAACACTCCTTTCGTCCTATTGCTCTATTATTCCATTTGGCCAAAACACTTGAAAGATTGATTGCTATAAGACTCAATTCTCTTTTCACTTACACCTCTCTTGTGTCATATGATCAATATGGTTTCTAAACTGGATGAGGTACTGAAGAAGCAGTCATTGAGTTAACTCTTGAGTTGCTATTTTTGTTGATTTCTCTGTGGCCTATGATCTGTTACAGTGGTCAAGTTTGTTTGCTCACTGATGTGCTGCCGATTGTCCTCTTCATAACCTTCTAAGAAGTTATTTTGAAAATTGTACAGTTTCTATAATTTCTGGGTCTAACTCCGTCTCCCGCTCTGTCACTAGCAGCTGCCCCCAGAGCTCTGTTCTTGGACCACTCTTCTGGAAAATTGTTCTTGATGAATGGCTCTTTAAAAATATTCCTTCTACTTTCAAATTGGCTTACACAGAGGATCCAGGGCAATCCCCGTGCCTCTCTTGAAAGTACCGCCAATTTAGTCATGTCAGATCTCTTTCAATGGTCCACCAAAAATAAATAATCCATATCCTCCACGAAAACTAAAATGATGCTGGTTAAGGGTTCACTTAATATTTCACGGCCACCTATTGTAAAAATTCAAAACAAATCACTGTCCATGGTTTATTCTCTAAAATTTCTTGGTCTGATCATCGATAGTAAACTTATGTTTAATAAACACTTGGAACACCTCTCAGAGAAAAAAAAATCAAAAACTTACCATCTCACTTCTGCGTCTCTCAAAACAATTTGTTGTTTGTTTGTTATTTGGTTTTTAGGAGCATTAGCAACTACGGCCATATTGCTCAGGGGATATGCGGTGGTCATTCCCTGACCTTTCTGCATTCGGTGGTCACGGCTCGAACCCTGGTTTAATGAAGAAGCGTGTGCTATTCACTGCTGCTCCTGCCCACCTGGCTACGGAGGCACCTCTGAAAACAGTCTTGGGGTCTTAATTCTTGCTCTCAAGTTATATTACAAAGCTGTGCTTCTAGCATGTTAAGAAGGTTTCAGTCCAGACTAAACTTCATAGCGCTCAACATAAAATTCTTTTAGCAATATTCAGGGCCTGTAGGACTGTGTCTACTCCTCCTCCCTTGCAAGTCCTTAACGGCTGTCTGCCCTCGATCTCTTTCTTCTGTACCGAGGCCTATGCTTCTACATTAGGCATGCTGTCCCTGTGACCTTCCTGGGTATTACTATCAATGCCACTGTGGATCCCAAGGCAGAATATTTTGATGCAGTGTTGGTAAGACAGATGGTCCGCTACCTCTAGGATCTTGACACCATTTCTGAGTGGACTCTATCTTTGCCATGTTAGAGTCCACTCAGAAATGGTTTCACCCTTGTCTGTACACTCTCTGCTTACTCTCTGGGCATGGCTCCCTTAATGCCAAACTTGCAACTTTCAACTTTGCTGAATCACCTCTCTGTTCTTGTGGCACTCCAGAAGACTGGGAACATGTTTTAAACCACTGCCATCAATACCTAGATCTTTGAAAGAACCTTCTTCTTTCCACTAGTGTCAATGTCCCCAGAAATGAGCCGGATTTCCTGAGCACCAGAGAAAATTTCCAGTCCCTGCAGGAAATTTCTCGTCATGCTTTTGATTACTGGAGATGCCTTCTAATTCAACTACGGAATACCTCCTAGCCTTCCTTGCTGGCCTTTGGCCAGTGCGGGAAGAGAGAGAGAGCTCTCTCTTTTTTTTTTTTAAATTTATTTCTAATTTTTTTTATTATTATTTCATTTTATTTCACTTTTTATTTTTATTCATTTATTTTTGCTGGTACCCTGGGTTTGGGCTGCCCGAGGGACAGGATTTTATTATTTATTTATTTATATTTACCAGAGGGTTCTGAGGGTGTCTGCAGTACATACCTAGTTGTGGGCCAACTCTCTGTGGTGTAGACGGATACTGGGCAGGCTTTGCAGGCCTGCCTGGTGACGACGACGACAACACACACACACACACACACACACACACACACACACACACACACACACACACACACACACACACACACACACAGTGCAAACCGGTTAAATTGGTTTTCGTATCATATTGAGTTGTTAAAACCGAAACCGAGCTTCTAAAACAGGATTCGAATATTTTCTTAGTTAGCCCTCGAATATAGTTTTTTGTTTTTCTTTTGTTTGTTCATTTGTCTGGATCGTTCAACTGCTTTATGTTTTAAACATGTATTTTATTTTATTTTAAGGTACGAACCTCATGGGCAAGTGGCCCAAATCTAGGAGGGGTACCTTTTATCTTCCCACTGTATCATGGCACGATGCAGGTGTACTCATTTACGACTGAGTGAGTCAGAGCGATAGCGTAAAAGAAAATGCTCAACATTTCTCCATTCCATCTATCTTGTTCGCCAGGCAAGTTATGGAATGCGCCTTATTGATGGTTACCCACTAGAAACAGATTCACTGAATATTGCATCAAATTTCAATTGTAGAAAGTTTTTGCTTCTTTATTCCTATTAACACACACACACACACACACACACACACACACACACACACACACACACACACACACACACACACACACACACACACACTTCTTTATTCCTATTAAATTTGCTTCGCAAATTTAATAGGAATAAAGAAGCAGCTTCACCAAAAATACAACAGAAGCAGCTTCACCAAAAATACAACAGATTTAATTGGGGGAAAAAATTGCAAGTAAATAAATAAAAAATTTCTTTTGTGAAAATTTTGAAACTTGCTTCATTTAGACTCTTCATTCAGTGCTTGCGGGAGTGACGCATAGTATTGTGCCTTTGTTATCTTCAATATTTTTATTTAAAATTGTCGGTGATATAAATTCCTACTAATCAATATTTATTACTCTTAATATGTCTAAGATGAAATCAAATGTATGGAATTATTTTGCTCGAAAAAGCAAAGATGAAGCACAATGTTCGAAATGTCAGAAGATAATGAAGTCGTTTGGAGGATCTACATCATCTTTGATGTTGCATTTAAAGAAAATGCATCAGATTGACATTAAACAAGATAACAGTGAACCTCCTGTAAAAATGGTAAGAACATTAGAAAACTTTATCGTTAAAAAATCTATGGAAGAAGAGATTTCAAAATTAGCTGCTTTAGATGGATTTTCTTTTAATTCAATTGCCAAGAGTGAGTTTATACAATCAAGCCTTCACCTTCAGAGAAATAAATACGATAAATTACCACCAGCCTCAGTGAATGGAATTAAAAATATGGTTCTGAATTATTATAAAACTAAGAAAGAAGAACTCATTCAGCATTTCATAAATTCAATGGTTTTGGGTGCCCGGTATTCATTGACTCTAGACAAATATACGTCTATACAAAATAAAAGGTATATGAATATAAATGTGCATTCAAAAGACAATCATTGGTCGTTAGGTCTTATTGAGATTAATGGTTCACTTGATAGCAGAAGAACTGAGCAAATTGTGAATGGACCCTTGAAGGAATTTGGTTTGAACTTGGATGAGGATATTGTTGCCTGCACCAACGATGGAGCAGCAATGATGATTAAGTTTGGCAAGCAAATTACGCCTAATCATTAACAATGTACAGTCCATTGTATACATCTGTCAGTTATAGATGTACTTTATGAAAAAGCAATCAATTATGGTGCCACAGTCTCTGAGTCTCCCAAAGACAATGAAGAAAATGGAAATAATGAAGAAAGTAGTGATGATGAAGAAGTCGAAGAAAGACAGCAAGGCATGCTTTATCAAACCAACTTTACCGATGAGCTAATTTATTTCTTCAATCCAATGGCCAATATTGCACAAACTATTAAAAAAGTCAGAAAAATTTTCAAGCTTTTTCGAAAATCGCCTACCAAAAATGACATATTACAAAATTTTGTTAAAGCAAAATTTAATGGGAAAGAATATAAACTTATATTAGATTGCAAGACTAGATGAGATAGCACATTCTATATAATTGAGAGATTTTTGAAATTGAAAAATTGCATTCGAAATGCTCTATGTGCAGTACTGTCAACTGAAGCCGTGTCTGATGATGACTGGAAAACACTTGAATTGCTATATGAAACTTTGCAACCAGTTGAAATGATTCTGAAGGCTATAACCTCAGAAGACACAGACTTACTTAAAGCAGAGTCTTCAATAGAATTTCTGCTTGCTAAGCTTGATACAGCAGAAAATCCATTTACTTTAAAGTTTCACCAAAGCCTTTTGCAGCATTACAATGCAAGACGAAATTGCCAAACTGTGGCTTTGCTGAGCTAAGCTACAAACCCCAAAAAGTTTAGGAAAGAAGATTCAGGTTCAAGAACTTTTGATTTTCCAAGTAAGCAAGTTTTGAAAAAGCATGCTGAAGAGATTTTTCAAAGATTGTTTGCAAAACATTCCGAAGGAGTCTTAGCATTGAATGAAGAAACTGAAAATAAACAAACTGTTCTTTTAGAAGAAAACAAAGACTCGTCTAGTTCCGATGTTGGAGATACACTCATGCGAGAGTATGATAGTGTAATCAAGAGATTAACTGAAGAGCCTTCAAAATATCCGAGTGAATTGGAAATCAGCAAAGAATTTAAAATTTCGGAGGCAACTAGCAGTAGAAGTGAAAAGCTGGAGAAAGTTTATAGAGCACTGCTGACCATTAAACCAACAAGTGTCCAATCTGAGAGAGTGTTTTCGATCACTGGTCTCTTTAACACAAAAATAAGGTAAAGTCTATCAGGAAAAATGATTAATATGCTGTGCTTTTTAAAGGATCATTTTCAGAAAAAATCTGAGCAATAAATAGTAAAGTAATTTCCCCAAGCTGTTTTTTTTCACATTATTTTTATTTATTTATTATTATAGGGCTTATTATTTTTTTGTTTATTATATGAGAAGATAGTTTTTATTCAAAGGATTTGAATACAATTTGTAATTTTGTATAATCTCAAGCTGGTTACTTTTTAAGAGATTTTAATTTTTTATTATTTTTTTTACTATAAGGGGTGATAGATTTTGTTTAAAAGATTTCATTACGCTTTGTACAATCTACCCAAGATAAAATAAATACCTGTGTTATAAGCTTTTAATTATTTTCCCTAAGTCTGAGAAAATCGGTTTTAAAACCAGTTTTAAGAGTAAACTTTGGTTAAACTCGGTTTTGAAATTTCTCGGTTTTATGCAAGTCCTAGTGCAAACATAAAATTACACACATTTCTGGCCTTTTCCAGTGCTCTGTAATCATCACAGTGTACAAAGGCGGAGTTGAACTGAAATTTAGTTGCCACTCTACATAAGATACCATACATGTCTACATCTTTCATCTTCACAGCCTTCAATTCATATATGGTAATAAGTTTCATAGGTTGTAACACCTTTTGTGTTTGGGTTTCTCATTATAAAAAAAAAAAAAAAAAAAAAATGTTTCTGTGTTTGATTCTGTTAACTGTCACTCTGATTACTACAGAAATTCTGGTGGCCTTTTTGAATTTAAAAAATCTATATTACTTAAGTCTATCCAATATGAAAAAGACCTGGGGATAACTGTGCAGTCAGACATGAATTTTTCAGAGCAGTGCAGACAGGCTGCCAAAGCAACTCATGGGGTCTTGTCAATGATATACAGAAACTTTGCTAGCAAGGATAAGGAGGCAATTATCCCTTTGTATAAGTCAGGACACACCTTGAGTACTGCATACAGGTCTGGAGGCCTCATTTTAGAAAGGATGTAGAGCTGCTGAAACAAGTACAGAGAAGGGCAAAGTGATTGGCGAAGGGATGGGTGCTCTTACCATACATGTCTACATCTGAAAGGCTTAAGTTCTGCAAATTGCAGCATCTGGAGACTATGCACCTGCAAGGTAATCTGATTGAGGTGTATAAGGCTTTGAATGGTTTGAGCAAGCCCAATGCTTACGGGATTCTTCCTGTTACTCAGATTACACACATCGGGGGAGGGGGGAGCATAAGTTCAAACTGAGGAAAGACAGTTGCAGAATAGATATGCAGAAATTTGCCTTTAGCCAGTGAGGTTGATTGCTGAAACAAACTTCCATCTGTTGCTGTGAAAAATTTGATAGCTTAAATAGATTCAAGGAAGAAATGGATAAGTTTTGGAGCAATGGATAGGTAAAATGGGAACTGTTTTTTCTCTTTTCCTTGCTGTTTCCAACCCACCGTAGAAGCTATATAAGTATCTTATAAAAATTACAAATGACATAAAGAGAGATCATTCCTAATCCTGATGATGAAGCTAGAACTAACAATCTTCTGCTTAATCTTAGTGACTGTCTTATGGCACTGAAACTTTTTTTTTTTTTGTATCCCAAAAAATCTGTTCATATATCTGTCTCAGAGAGAAAACTTATCTTTCTGTTCTAAAATTTACAATGAGTCTGTTCAAAAATAATAACAATCATAAAATAAAGTAAATAAATAAACTTATTTTTTTTTTTCAAAAACTGACCAAAGTAACAACTGTTTTTAATATCTTTTCATTACTAAAAGATGAAATTTCACATAAAATTTTGAGATGTGGCAAAGTTCAGTTCGGTTCTGCTTAGTTTTAGTCTGACTCCTATTTCATAAACAATCCATATAATTTATCTTCAACCATCCAACTGAACCTAAATATAAAAATGGTATAGCATCTCTATTTCATTTAATGTAAATGCCACATATGTCCTTCTCTGACCACAGTCAGAGAAGGACATATGTGGCATTTATGTGGTAATTAAGGTTGTACAACTTATCCTTTCTTTGCCTAAGTATGAAAATATGTCAGTTCACAATGCATTTTCTATAAGACAATTTAAGGGAAAGAAAACAGAACACACTGCTTCATCACATGTATTCACTAGATTTTAGCCTTAAGAGTTCTTTTGCTTTTCAAGGTTAAAAATTCCAATAAAATAATAACTAAACTTTAGTACAGTAACAGATTTCTGAATATTTTAAAACAGTATTACAAATGATTTGATTTGGGTTCTATTGGCACATTAACAACTAAGGCTATATGCGCCAAATCCAGGTCATATATAAAAAGTTAAAACATTCAGTGACCTAATTAGTTAGGCCACCATTAGGTCACTAGATATAAAAGGTATAAAAGTAAAAAATATATCAACAAAGGAATAACAATTCAATTTTAAATACGAGTAAAAAAGTTTACTGATTTTAAATAGCTAAAAACAGCAGACACATTGTCATTGTCGGATAAAATCTGACTGAGTGTATAGGCTCAGCCAGATGACTAAAAGTGGTAAAATAAAAATCACATTCGTGTTTAAAACGTGGACACTCGGTTAAAATGTGACGTATACTTAAATAGGTGTCACAGTTCTCACACATAGGAGAGTCATCTACCCTCAGCAGAAATGCATGTGTAAGATGACTGTGTCCTATGCGGTGGTGAGCTAAAACAACTTCTCTGCGATTCCTGCGCAGACTAGACCGCCAATGTCGGATTACAGGCTTTATCTGATAGAGCTTGTTTGTGACTTGCTCATGCCAAGATTGCTGCCATTGGAAGAGTAATTCAGCGTGTATTAGCTGCCTGTAGTCTGTATAGGGGACTAACAGGCAATAAGTGTTGTGGGGTAGTAGTAGTAGTGGCATGTGATGCAAGAAAGCAAGTGTATGAGCTTATGCAGCATCAGCCAAAAAAAAAAAAAAAAAAATCACACCATTGCCTCCAAATGCCTGTCCAGTTCCTCCTTAAATTTATTCAACCTATCAACTTCCACAACGACAGATGGAAGTTTGTTCCAGCAATTAACCACCCGCTGGCTAAAGGCAAATTTCCACACATCTATTCTACATCTGTCTTTTCTTAATTTGAATTTATGCCCCCTTAGGTTCGTAATCTGAACAAGTGGAAGGATCCCATCAGAATTTAGCGTGCTCAACCCAATCAAGGCCTTATATACCTCAATCAGATCACCGCGCAGGTGCCTAGTCTCCAGCCACTGCAATTTGCAGAACTTAAGCCTCTCTTGGTAAGAGGATCCCTTCACTCCCCTCACCAATCTTGTTGCCCTTCTCTGTACACGCTCAAGTAAATCTACATCCTTCGTAAAATGAGGCCTCTAGACCTGTACGCAGTACTCAAGGCGTGGCCTGACCATTGCCTTATACAGAGGGATAATCACC
Organism: Mastigoproctus giganteus; assembly: GCF_048544385.1. Lineage (NCBI taxonomy): Eukaryota > Metazoa > Arthropoda > Arachnida > Uropygi > Thelyphonidae > Mastigoproctus > Mastigoproctus giganteus. The sequence goes on along the minus strand of NC_143583.1, from coordinate 30,918,531 downwards.
TCCTTTTCCCTGCTAGCAAAATTCCTATATATCATTGACAAAACCCCCATGACCTGCCCTGGCAGCCTGTCTGCATTGCTCAGAAAACTTCATATCTGACTGCACAATTACTCCCAGGTCTTTTTCATTTTCTACCACCTTAAGTGTAGTACCACACAGTTAGTACATTTCTTTCAGGTTACTTCTACCCATATGCAGTAATTTGCATTTGTCAAGGTTAAACTTCAGTTGCCACTTCTTAGCCCATCTGCCCAAATTATCTAGATCCTGTTGCAGTAGCACACTGCCATCACTGTCATTAACAACCCTGCCAACCTTTGTTTCATCTGCAAACTTCGACATTAAGCCTGATATACCTTCATCAATATCATTGATAAATATACAAAACAACAGTGGACCTAACACCAAACCCTGTGGGACTCCACTAATAACATTAGTCCACGAAGAGCAGCACCCATTGATTACCACCCTCTGTCTTCTCCCACTTAACCATCCTTTTATCCATTGTAGCAACTTACCCTTAATACCATTCTGCTCCAATTTGTACAATAGTCTTCCATGCACAACAGTGTCAAAAGCTTTCCTGAAATCCAAATATATGATATCAAAATTATTTTTTGCATCCAGTTCCTTTGTAACCACATCATAATATCCTATCAAATTTGTCACACAAGACTTTCCCTTAACAAACCCATGCTGTGTCTGAATTATTGCTGCAGTCTTGTCTAGATGATCCTGCAATGCATCTTAAACCAGTGACTCCATTATTTTACCCGGAACAGAAGTTAAACTAACTGGTCTGTAATTACTCGTGTCACCCTTTGATCCCCCCCCCCTTTGTGAGTTTGGGATACATTTGCACATCTCCAGTCCGTGGGAGCCTCTCCCGAGTCCAAGGACGCTCTCATAATTATGGCTAAGGGTTTGCTTAGTTGCTTTGCCGCCTCCTTTAATATAACTGGATAGATCCCATCCACCCCAGGTGCTTTTCTTATGTTTAACTTCAACAATTTCTTCTCCACTTTGCTTTTAGTTATTCCAAAATCATTAAGTATCCTGCTACAATTTGATAACCTTCTGCCATTTTCAAACCTTAATAATTCCTCATGTGTGAATGTAGATGCAAAATACTCATTCAGTTTGTTTGCTATCTGAGCAGGATCATCAACAGTCGAACCATCGATGGCAAGTGGACCAATCAGATTCATTCCCTTCCTTTTAGAGTTTATATAAGTAAAGAAATCCTTGCTGTTTTTCTTAGCATCTTTTGCCAAGGATTTCTCGTAATCTGCCTTCGCCTGCCTAACCTCCTTTGTCACCTGATTACACACTAGCTTATATCTGCCATAGGCTTCTGAGTCGCTGGTGACTCAGAAGCCTATGTTCTGGGTTCTGGTGACCTAGCCGCAGCATCTGCCACTTCATTTCCCACAATCCCAATGTGGCTTGGGATCCAGCAGAAATAAATGTCGAAAGAACACACAGACAGAGAGTGTAGCGTCCGCTGAATCCGGGTCACAAATGGATGAGGCTTATACCTCATACCCGATAAAGCCTGCAGTGTACTTAGAGAGTTAGTGTACACCATACACCTTTGATACCTATGGGTTTTAATGTGGTCCAAGGCTAACTCTATAGCATACAAATCAGCTGAATATATGTGCATTCTTTCCAGATATAGAACGACCTGGAAAGATAGCAGCAGATCCAACAGACAAATCCGACTTCGAGCCATCAGTGAAGACAGGCAAGAAGTCGGATTACTTGGCCCGGTGGTGGGCAGCGTAGAGTTGGTGGTAGACAGAAGATGGAGTTACCCCAATTTTTAAGGGAGAAGTCGCATGATGGTAAGCAAACATGCCAGGGTGACTGGGCAACATTGTCTACCATGATGCCGAGCTCTCTGAGCAGCTCTTGGACACGGATACCAAAAGGCCGGTTGGCAGTCTGATGAGTATTATACAGGTTTTCCCAATGTGGCTTGAAAACGGATGTCCACGTAGTGTTTTCTGGCAGGGATTTTAATTTAACGGCATATTTTAAAGACAACTGCTTTCGTCGAAATGACAGTGGTGGTTCAGTTGCTTCAACATATAAACTCTGGACGGGGGATGTTCTAAATGCTCCAGTAGCAATACGGATGGCTTGGTGGTGAACTGGGTCCAGCCATCTAAGTACGCTGTTTCTAGCCGATGCATATTTTTTTTTTTTTTTTTTTTTTTATGAGAACCCCAAACACGAGAGGTATTATAACCTATAGTACTTAGTACCGTGCTTGGGTTGGAGGTTGAGAAGATGAAAGAAGATATTTGTTGACACCGGACTTGAACTTCTGTAGACTGTAATTTTCAGGAAATACATATGAAGGAAGGTTGTTCCAGAAAACAGCAGTTGAATGAATAAATCAGGAAGATGAAAAGTTGGTTCTGTGGGTTTGAAGTTGGACAGTAAATGGATGTTGGCTGGTGGCGGCACGTGTTCGGACTGTTTTGAAAGAGAGAGCGGGAATTATAGAAGCCAATTCAGAAGAACAGTGCCCATGGAAGTATCTGTAGAAGAGGCATGCAGCAGAAACAGTGCGTCTATGAGAAAGTGAGTGGAGAGACTCTGTTAGAGATGAATCATTAATTAACCTAACTGCCCTCTTCTGAATGGAATCAAGCAGCCTGAGAGAGGTTTTGGGGGCACCACCCCAGATGTGGGAACAATATTCCATGGCAGGGCGGATTTGCGATTTATACAGAGTGAGCAGCTGTTTGGGAGAAAAGTAACGCCGAGAGCGAAAGAGAAAACCAAGTTTTTTAGATGCAGAGGAAGCAATATTTGTAATGTGCTTGTGCCAAGAGAGATTAGAAGTCAGGGTAATCCCCAAAAGAGATATATCATTTTGCCTAGAAATCAGAGTGTCACTAAAGATAAGCATAGGAGCAGAAGAATCCTTTTTGCGAGATATAAGACAAGATTGAGTTTTAGAAGGGTTGAAATCAACTAAGTTGTCTTTGCCCCACTGGAGAATTACCTGAAGATCGGCATTTAAGGAATTGGTAGCAGATTTTCGAGAACTTGAAGCTGATTGAGCAGGACAAGGTTTCTCAAAATGGAAAGTTGAATGCAGTGTGCTATCATCGGCAAAACTATGGATAGGATTTCCAGTCAATGGAAGAAGGTCATTGATATACAAGAGGAAAAGAGTGGGGGAAAGTACTGAACTTTGGGGGACACCGGCATTAGTGGAGAAGTTAGAAGACAGAGAGCCATCTACCATCACCCTCAGTGAGCGATCAGAGAGAAAACTGGATAACCAATTACTAAAAACAGTTGGCAAACCATAAGATGGAAGCTTGTTTAGAAGACCTTTTATGCCAAACACGATCAAAAGCCTTTGAGATGTCAAGAGCAACTACTTGTGTTTCACCGAACCTTTCCATTGAATTAGTCCATAAATGAGTAACATAAGCCAGAATATCACCAGTGGATCGACACTGACGGAATCCATACTGGCGATCGTTGATCAGACGGAAGGTTTCTAGGTAGTTTAAGAGTTGGCGGTTAATTGATTTCTCCATTACTTTAGGAAAGAGCAGAAGTAATTGCAATGGGACGATAATTGGATGGGAGGGATTTGTCACCCTTTTTAGGAACTGGCTGGATATGAGAAAATTTCCAAGCAGAAGGAAAAACACCTTTGGAATAAGAAAGTGAAAAAAGGCGGCAAAGAATAGGAGTAAGTTCAGGAGCACAGGTTTTGAGAACAAGTGGAGAAATACCATCAGGACCTGGAGCTTTCTTAGCATCAAGATTCATCAAAATCCTTCTGATATCCTTTTGACGGAAGACAACAGGAGGCATTGAATGGAGCGTGTTAGGAATGGTGGGAGGTGTTTTACCAAGATCATTAATACATGAGCTCGAAGAAAAATGGGATGCTAGCAGGTCAGCTTTATCCTTGGCTGAAGTGACAACAGAACCATCTGGTTTGGACAGAGATGGGAGCAGAGATGGGCAAAAGTTGCGGCCAATAGCTTTGGCAAGAGACCAGAATGCTCGGCTACCATTAGGGCAAGAAGCAAGTTTTCTACTCTTAGCCTGTTCAAACTCTAGTTTGGACTGATTAATAACTGCTTTACAATTGTTGCGAGCTTTGGTGTAGGCAGAAAATGAAACTGAAGAATTAGAAACAAGCCAATTACGATATGCAACGTTCTTCTCTTGGACAGCCTTAGCACATTTATTGGAAAACCAAGGTTTAGATAAAGGACGAGATTTTAAAGTTGAGTGTGGGATAAAGGATTCCATTCCTGCAAGAATAATTTCACTGACACGATCTGAGCAAACGTTGACATCAGAAGTTTTGAAACAGTAATCAGACCAAGGAAAAGAAGAAAAGAAGTCTCGCAGGTCATCCCATTTTGCATTCTTGTAATGCCAAACAATACGAGGTTGGGAATAGGCATGAGATAAAGGTTCCATTGGAGAAGAGACAATCACCAAGTTGTGATCTAAGTGCCTAAAGGACCTCTCACTTCAACCTTGTACTTAGAAGGGTTGTTTGTGAGAAAAAGATCAAGCGTATTGGCTGTATGATTAGGATTGTCCGGTATTCTTGTAGGTAAATGAACAATCTGTGCTAGGTCATTAGTAATTGCAAAAGCCTCAGCATCTCGACCTGCTGGGTCGGTGTGACTAGAAAACGGAAGCCAGCTGGAGTTGTGAACGTTAAAATCACCAAGGAAAATTACCTCACTGTTAGGAAAGTTGGACTGGAGAAAGTCAAGTTGCAAAGAGAGGAGGTCAAAGAGCTCCAAGTGATTAGTGGAGTTGGGAGAACGGTAGAGACAACAGATGAATTTTACACAATGAGGTAGAGAGATTTTAAGCCAGAGAAGATCAAAGAGAGGAGATTCCAAATTGTCAAGTCTCTGACAGGGGATATCAGAACGGACATATGCACAAGTACCACCTTTGAGGCGAAAGGAATCATACAGCAAATAATTTGGACATCTGAGATGAGCAGTAGTTGAATCAACTGATAACTGAGATTCAGTCAGAAAAAGTACATGGGGTTTGGAAGACTGCAAGTGGAAATGGACATCGTTGAGATTAGAATTATGACCACGTATATTTGTGAAATAAATTAGGAAGTCCTTGGGAGGTTTAGATCTTTTCGCAGATAAGCTTGCTCTATTATTTTGACAATTCGTGGTGTATTCAATAGTAAGAAAAAGTGGGTGGGACATGCTGTATGAAGTAATGAAATTTTTGGATATGGCGTACATGTGGTATGAATATACCCAGATCCTTGACATAACGTGGCCTCGACAATGCTCTCCGCATACACACTACTCGGACTCCCTCCAGTCACTATCTGGCAGAGTAGAGGTAGCAAGATTATACACTAGCTGATCCGGAAGCTTCCTACAGAGTTACCAATAGGTTCAGTCCGGTGTACTAACTAGCGGCCGGCCTGCGAACACCGTTTTAGAGCTGTACCCTCGAAATGTAAGGAATATTGGATCTCACCACGACATTCATCATAACCTCAAAAATCATCAATCATACTGCATGATGGAAGAGATAGGGAAGGGTTAAAAAAAGGATTTTCCAGAAATAATTAAAGAAAACATGATGGGGTTCTGAAATGTTTTTAACAGTGGCATTAAAGTTAACAGAATTTGTGAACAACAGCTCCAGAATGGTTGTTGCTGAAGGAAGTGGAATTGCCAACAACAGCTCCAGAACTGTAGTTGCTGAAGGAAGTGGAATTGCCAACAACAGCTCCAGAACTGTTGTTGCTGAAGGTAGTGATTATATGGTGCATCAACATTTTAGGCCATATTGTGGCAAACGTCAATGGCAGATCTACTTTGAAGATAAAAGTTCACTGATTTATGCAAATAAAGTAATAATGTTAATTATAAAATAGTTTTAGTTTCATTACATTTTGGCTGCACCTCAAAATTATAGTTTAAATTCTTTAATTTCTTTTAAGATTTAAAATTTTTTTCTGAAAATACTTTACCTATTTCTGTTGTATACATGACTGAACTTCATATCACAGATAGGGCATTTATATTTTTTTTCTCCAGAGTGCATTATTAAATGGCGCTGCAGACTGTAATTTCTTGGAAAAATTTTATGGCAAATCTCACATTTATAATCATCTTTGCTAGATGTTATCTGAAAAATATAATTATGTGTAAAAATACCCAACAGAACAATTTTAAACTGATTTCAAAGTCCAAAAAAAAAAAAAAAAAATCTTATAATACTGTAAATATAATATAATACTGTAACTTTCACCCAAAACAGTTTCCAAACATACTTTTGCTGGTGGAATCTAATGCATCACCTATATTTATTAATTTAAAATATCCTATTCTGCACTAGTTAAACTCACTGTGCATAGCAGAAATGATAATTATTTATAATTAATTCAGAATTTTTATATATTTCGTGAGGCTGTCAAATGCAGCCTGATGTTAGTTAAAGCAGCAACAGGCATGTTTGGCAAGCCTTCTCCAAGATGCATTTTCCTGAAGATCATCAGTATAGCCTCAACTCCCTGCTGAGTGTATACAGAGGACCAGCCTTCTAGTATGAACACAAACACAACCACAGTTCCAGAACTTTAACTCCACACAGGATAGCAGATCTTCAAAGGAAGATTCAGTTTGCACCTGCCCCAAAGCAGATAATCTTAAATCTACTTGCATACCTGAGAAGTAATTTAAATTTAAGTAATTATTGGGATTTAGGATTCTGTGCAGGATTCCCTGATATTCTAGCAGTTAAGAAACCATTCTGCATGGATATATGGATAAGAACCTGGATCTCATAGTCAAAAGATTTTAAAAATGAAAAATATTCACATAAGCTGAACAAGTTAGGTAATAGATGCATTGAATTATATTTATTAGCATACTCAATTATCAAATGATGCAACTGTATTCTAGAAATGAAATTAATTTTTTTTTTTTGACTGGGGTGGAAACAGGTGCACAACCTATTAACATGGATTAATCCACTGAATGAAATTTGATACAAATGTTGATAAGAATCTTCAAATACAGTAGTGTGTTGAAAATCCAAACGTCAATATTTCGAAACGTCAATAATCTGAATGAGACAGAATTTATTTTTATGCAGGTGCCATAAAATAATTACAATAAGCATGGTTATTTTGATCACGTTTGCAAACTGAATTTTGATTCTATTAAACAGCAATTCTAACAAGCAAAAACTGGAGGAATATTATCCACATGCTATAAAAATAAAGATACACTGTATAAAGCACAAATTTACACCATTTTTTTCAACAAAATTAAATGATAAGTGAAAATCATTTGAAGAATATTATCCACAGGTTAGCAAAATAAAAATAAATTTTGTAGAAGCTAAAACAGTAAAAAAAGATGTGTCAATCAATAACAAAATAACACGGCATGCAGAAATTGCAACTAACACAATATACGCAAGTGAGATACGGAGTAAAAAGATTCTGAACAGAGTTTTTACAGAATTTTATCTTACCATACTGCAGTTTTCTTTGTCTCTTAAAAGAAAGCAAAAATTTTTAACAGTTGAATCAAAGATTGAGATTTTAAACAGACTTTCAAAGTTAGAAAACGGGTTTTCATAGCAAAATTTTACGAGGTCAGAAAGTCAACCACAACAGACAAAAAAAAAAAAAGAGGGAAAACTCTGAGAACAGTTAATGAACTGAAGAGGCCGTTTATTTGTGGTTTACACAGAGACGAAGTTTAGCAGAACCCATCCATATCTGGACCATTGTTGTGTGAAAAGGCGCTAGATTTTAACAAAAACGGTCCCTCAGATTTTAAAGCCAATGTTCTTATTTCTAAACTTACTATCTTTTTTTTTTAGTCTCCAGAACAGTATTTTTGATAAGTTTGAAAATCTGAACAAATCGGAAGTCTGGACTTAATTAGTTTGGATTATTAACACTCTACTGTAAGTCACAAAATACTGGACCTGCTGTTCCAAATATTCCTATAGGGGATATGTGGAGACTATGGAATCAAAATTGGTTCTAAAGTCTCCAAGAAATGGAAATTTCATAAATGGACCTAAACCCTTTACATGGCCCAACAAAACATGCACTGAAATGTGGTGTTGATCCAAATTTTTAATGTAATGTCTGAAATAAAATCCAAAATATATTTTCTTTTATATATGCATATATAATTCTGTAGAGGGAGGGATGTAAGACGACTTGGCCACCCTTTCCAGGGACCAACAAAAGAGAAAAATAATAAAATAAAATTTCAATAATCACACAATTTAAAAAAGTGACAAAGACTAAATAAAAATGAAATAAGAACTAATAAAATAAAATATATGCTTAAAATTAATGTTGATCTGGTTGTTCCTTTTTGAGTATTGCTTGAAACAATTTCATTTTTATACAAAGATTTCTGTGGGGAGGGGGAGGGGGGGTTGTTATTTGTTATTTGGGTTTTTTTTTTTTTTTTTTAGGAGCATTAGCAACTATTGCTAATGCTCCTAAAAATTGCTCCGGGATATGCGGTGGTCATTCCCTGACCTTTCCGCATTCTCTGTATTTGGTGGTGATGGGCTCAAATCCTGGTCTAATCAAGAAGCGTGTGCTACGCACTGCTGCTCATTCCCACCTGGCTACGGAAGCGCCGTGTGTGTGTGTGTGGGGTATCAACTGGGCCTAAAAGCTTCCCAGGAACAAATCAACGAAACATCCTGAAAAGCTTACTCTAGAGGATTTGACTTTTCCCCCTTCAGTAATTCCCAAAAATCCAAAATTATATCTAGATTTCTGTGTATGAGAAGGGGAGATTGATTTTCAAACTTAAGGAATTAGAAGAACACATGTTGAAAAGTTTATTATGTATGCATAAAAATTTAGTGTTGACCTGATTTTTCCTTCTTGAGTATTGCTTGAAACACAATTTCATTTTTATACAAAGATTTCTGTGTGTGTGTGTGGGGGGGGATATCAACTGGGCTTAAGAGTGTTCCAAGAGCATATCAATGAAGCTTCCTGAAAAGCTGATGTTGATTTGACTTTTCCTCTTTGAGTAATGCCCAAACACCCAAAATTATATACAGATTTCTATATGTGAGAAAGGGAGGAGAATTGATTCTGAAACTTAAGGAATTAGAACATATGTTGACAAATTTCGTGAAACTGTTTGGTTTTTTTTTTTTTTTTTTTAGGAGCATTGGCAACTAAGGCTATATTGCTCCGGGATGTGCGGTGGTCATTCCATGACCTTTCTGTATTTGGTGGTGATGGGCTCGAACCCCGGTCTAACCAAGAAGCGTGTGCTACGCACTGTTGCTCCTTCCCACCTGGCTACGGAGGCGCCCCTGGTGCAACTCTGACTTTTTCCTTATAAAGTAAAGCCTAAACATCACAAATATACTTCCATTTATATACTTTTTATTATTATTAGCCATATGGTGCAAGGAAGCCTAAGGCTTATGCTGCACCAGCCAAAAAAAGAAAAAATTGAGTTATCCTGTAACCCTGAGAGAGAGAGAGAGAGAGAGAGAGAGAGAGAGAGAGAGAGAGAGAGAGAGAAGTAGAAGGGAGTCACCAAGAAAGAGAAGAATGATGATATCCAGCTCAGGACTCTGGGTGCTAACCCCCATATAAAGACAGTGTCAAGTTCCTGCAGGGCCAAAAAGCTCAGTAAATTGACAAAGAATGAAGGCTGTGTATGGGAAGAATTGTCCATCCTATGACACTGAAAAAAAGTGGAAACGGGAGTTGCACTGCAGTTGTACAAGTGTCTTTGATGAGCCAAGAGAAGGAAGGACATCAACATCCACAGACAGTGAGACGGTTGCAAAGGCTGAGCAGTTGATTGATTGAAAGACATGTGACAATTCATTTCATCGCAAATGCAGTAGGAATTAGTTATGGGTATGCTCACAACATTTTACATGACCATCTGCACATGTCTAAGGTCTCTGCACAATGAGTTCCAAGATTTCTGATGCCTTTGCAGAAGCAATGTCGAATGCAATTTTCTCGCCAACTGTTGGATTTGTGTAATGTGGACGTTGAGAACTTTTTTGATCAGTTGGTGACAAATGTCGAATGCTGGGTGTACCAGTATGATCCAGAGACTAAAGACATGTCAAAGCAGGGAAGTACACCTCCTCCCCACCTCCCAAAAAAAGCAAAAGACCACTCCATCTGCGAAGAAGGTGATGTTGTCCATATTTTTGGACAGATTATCTACTTTGTGGCTCCACACTTACCGGAGAATACTACAGAAGTCTTTTGAAAAAGTTACACGATGTTTTGAAGGTGAAGCCTTGTCGATCAATTCAGCCCTGGAAAGATTGTGCAAGGCTCAAGGGGTAGAATTTTTTTCAGCCTGGACTGTACTTGTTAACAGGAGAGATTGCTTCTACAGGGATGGGATACACTTAAATAGAAAGGGTGCAAGAATATTTGCTGATGCTATCGAGGCAGTGTTAGGTGGGTCAGAAAACTGCTAGCTTGGGGGGAGACAAAGACCAATAGATTGACAGTAGCCACTGGAAGAGGTGAAAGAGATTCTTGCACTGCTTCTATTAGAATGAGCAGAAGCCTGAAAAACAAGATGCATGGTATTTCAGAGACTGCTGGCAGCCATTGCGGTACAAGTAAACACATGGGTTGTGTTAGGGTAGCTAAGAATAGAAACAGGTGCAGGTATACTTGTGTGTACACCAATGCTAGGAGTTTAGTAAATAAATTTGATGAATTTGAGGTATTGCTCAAAACATCAAAGGCAGATATTGTTGGGATATCAGAGACGTGGTGTCACACAGATATAAGGGATGCAGAATTGCAATTTGGGGAGTACAACGTCTACAGAAAGGATAGACAGGATAGGAAGGGGGGAGGGGTTATGCTATTAGTTAAGAAACACATAAAAACCAAGGAAGTGAAGCCAGTCGACATCGCTGGACAGTGCAGTGTTGAGTCAGTTTGGTGTGACATAAGCATTGGGAGATCAAAATTGAGAGTAGGAGTGTGCTATAGGCCTAATGACTCTGATGAGTATAATAAGGAACTGTACAGGGAAATAGAGTGGGCCAGTAAATCAGAGAGTCTTATAATGGGAGATTTTAATTTCCCAGATATTGACTGGAATTTGGGGGCTGGTTACTCACGCACTAGCAGGGCTTTTGTGGATTTATTGGATGATTTTTTTCTACATCAGCATGTTCGGGAGGCAACTAGAGGGAGTAATACTCTTGATTTGATTATCAGCAGTGATTCTTCATGCATTAAGAATCTGCAGATAAATGAACCACTAGGTGGCAGTGATCACAGTGTGCTGAAGTGGGATTTACTCAAAGAGGTAACTACCATTAGGGGTAAAGGGAAGGGTTATTGCTTCCGTAAAGGCGACTATGATGGACTGAGACAGTATTTAAATTCTATACAGTGGGACCAACCGATGATGTTACCAACAGCAAATTCAAAATGGGAAGCATTCAAAGAACTTATCTTGGAAGCTACTAGGCTTTACATACCAACTAAGAAATATTGTTCAAGGTTTAGGCCAAAATGGATGTCAGATGAACTAATGAGGCATATGGCCGAGAAGAAAAATGCATGGGATACTTACAAATTAACACATGACACAGAAGCCTATGACAGATACAAGTTGATATGCAACCAAGTTACAAAGGAGGTTAGGCAGGCGAAGGCAGATTATGAGAAATCCTTGGCAAGGGATGCAAAGAAAAACAGCAAAGAGTTCTTTACTTATGTAAACTCTAGAAGGAAGGGGATGAATCAGATTGGTCCACTTGATACTGATGGGTCAACTGTTGATGATCCTGCTCAGGTAGCTAACAAACTAAATGAATATTTTGCATCGACATTCACACATGAGGAGTTATTCAGCAAGGGGAATGCCAGAGGTGTATTCAACTCTAGCAGTAAGCTACAGAATCTTGAAATAACTGGGAGTAAAGTGGAGGAGAAACTGTTGAAGATAAACACAAGAAAGGCACCCGGGGTGGATGGGATCTATCCAGTTATATTAAAGGAGGCAGCAAAGGAAGTAAGCAAACCCTTAGCCATAATTATGAGAGCTTCCTTGGACTCAGGGGAGGTACCCATAGACTGGAAATGTGCAAATGTGACCCCAATTCACAAAGGAGGATCAAAGGCTGACACAAGTAATTATAGACCTGTGAGCTTAACTTCTGTTCCAGGAAAATTAAT